>NC_046989.1:5546641-5554141 GCF_009769545.1 Cyclopterus lumpus
TATATATATATATATATATATATATATATGTATATACATGCATATTACATATATATGTGTGTGTGTATACATAGCGAGCCACGTGCGGAGCCTGGAGCTAGTTTCAATGTAGACTTGCTTGTCGTACTTTCAGTTTGACATACCTGAACTCCAGCTCCCATCAAGCCCTGCTCTGCAGCGGACATGAAGGGTAGTGCAGAGGCAAAGTAGTTCACACCTGGGGGGAGAAAGAAGTGGTTTTGTCAGCGTTTTACGTGTGTGTGCAAGCGCGCGTGTGTGTGTGTGTCATATCATACTTACAGCCCCACCAGCTCTGAGGAGAAATACACTTGGTATCTCCTGTTGCCAGGCCGCAGGTCGTAGCACCAGTTGGGTCAGCGAGACGGCCTAAAGAAACACCACATTAGACATTACGCCATCAGTGTGTGTCGTTGTGTTGATTTATTCAATAAATGGATAAATGGATGATAGTTTGATTTTCATATTACTGCTCCTAAATGATCCACTATCCACTTTTGCACCAACACTCATTTTGGAAAGGGAAACAAACTCTGAAATAAAAAAATATATATTTTCAACTTACCTGATGTTAGCATCCATCCCAACTGCAGCGGCAGTCCCCAGATGGGACTGTCAGTGGCATTCGTCCCCATGGAGCCCATGAATGGGTCCGTGACGGCGATCATCAGCCGGTAGAGACTCATGCGGTGAAGGAAGTTCCAGGGGTCGGGGGTCACAACGCCGTTCTGCGTGGGAAGGTCAGTCACCTGGCCGGCCGTTTGAGCCCACAGGATGGGCATGCCATTCTCGAGGATGACGGCGCAGCTGGCGAGAGACAGGAGGAGGCTGAGGACCGCGGGGCGCAGCATGACTGAGGAGAAGTGGAAGGTCTTCTCAACTGACTGAAACTCAAGGCGTGAAACGAGGCTTATATACTCTGTTCAAATGTTCTGACCCATGTGGACTCTCATTGACCGACAGATAAGATATGGCATGTCCACAGAGATCAATACTATCCATATACGCAGAAACAGTAAGTACCTCATCCGGGCATATATATATATATATATATATTTATTTATATAGCATATAAAGGATTCAGTCTCAAAGTAAAACGTTTTTTTTAACCGAAGAATTCATTTCAACCTGCATGCAACCCCAATGAAGCGTTCCGCTGACTGATAAAAGATGAGGCCAATGTCCTGGGGTGAACATTGGTACATCCCTATCTGCAGATGTGAGTGATTCACATGTACAGTTTTCCACTGAGAGAAAGGGACCAATTTTTTAGGCCTCTCAAAGTCCAAAAGACAAAAGGCGGCTATGGGTCAGTGGTTAGCATGCCCGTCTTTCAATCAAGGGGTTGGCAGTTCAATCCTCGCCCTAGTCGATGTGTCCTTGAGCAAGACACTTAACCCTGCATTGCTCCCCGTAGCTGTGTCTACGGTGTATAATGTAAAGTGTCTTTGAGTATCTTGAAAAGCGCTATATAAATTAAATGGATTATTATTATTAAAAGTGACACGGTGTTCTGGACCCACGTTTGGACCCATGCTTGTACCCGAAAAAAGGAAAAGACAAGTACAGTGAATTAAACATGGCGTAATGATCCCGACTGGCTTTTGTGCCAAATGAACTGGAGTACTGGGAACACGGGTATGTTATGTAGCTGTGTGGTTAACCTGCCTGAACCTCAATGTCTCAACACTGTGTAGATAAAGTCAGTTACCTCAGGTCCTCTTATTGGAGCACTCAAGTTCAACACATCTCTTCTGGACCATTACACATTTGGTAATTTGATGTTTTCGGGTTCAATGTTGATTTTATAATCATTTAGGGAGGCGCCGATCTGTGAATCCCTGTGTGCAAGAGACCGGGATCATCCTTTTATGGGTAAGACAACATCAGGCTTCACTTAAACAGTGGCTTCCTAAATTTGTCAAACAAAATAGAACAAATAAATACGTAGGTATAAATGCAGTGAGTTGTTACTACTATTGAAAACGCAATCAGTGTCAGTATCACTTCATCCCAAGAACAATTGGCCATGCGTTCAAGTCCCCCAAACCTGTAGTTGTGGTATCTTATTTATTCAGTTTATGGTCCAATTATGCTTTCTGTAAATAGCAATTTAAAAGTATAGTTTTCACAGCTTTCTTCACATTGTCAGGAAGTAATCCACCATTCATTCATTTTTTTTTGGACTTAAAGTAGTCTTTTCTTTTATACATTTACTTACAAAATACCTCTCTGTTAGCAATTTACCCGTGTACAAGTACAAGTGTACTTCTAATAAAGTCCTTGTTATATAGAATAACCCTTTTCAGAGTGCATTAATGCAGTTAAATGTTATCAGCGAGCTTGTTGTAAGAGGAGCTACTTTAAAGGTACCGGTATACTGTTTGGTATTTTAATCGATTAAGAATGCATCACATTTCATAAGCAGACCATCACAGGTTGTGTGTGTGTGTGTGTGTGTGCGTGTGAACTATGTTGTGTAACTAGCAATAACAACTGCCAAATAAGGGTGGTGTAAAGTAAAACGCTGCATATAATGGGACAAATCAAGTACATGCTAGTCATGTGATTATATATATATATTTTGTATTATTATTTATTGCTTTTGTACAAGCCTTCCTTTGTCGGATGGCAGGACTATTTCTTCCAGCGGTCTGGTCACGTGACGGGGGCGGGGCCGGGAAGCAGGAAGCAAACCGCTGTCGCAAGTCACAAGAAAGGTAAAGTCTGCACTTTTAACGCCACTCGGCTGCACATTTAGCAACGATTGACAACGCTGCGGGCACGAGCGCGATAATAACCATATCGTGATGACGTTTAGACGTCAGGAACAACGGAATTCAAACCAATATGTCACCCGAAAAAGAAAAGAAAAACGACACCGAGAGAGAGAGAGAACTGTTATTGTGCTGCGACTTTGATTGTAACTTAATGACCCCGCTGCTCGTCGGATATTACCGATATATATTACCGTGAATATTAATAATACGTGGCGTATCAGTAATTAGGGGTCGTCTGTTGTGCACTACTCTCGTGGGTGTAAAGCTCATGTGATTTCCGCATTCTATTTTTTTTTTTTCGCCGCCACCTACTGTATAAAGGACGCGCGCGTGCACGCGCCCGCACACAGTCAGACGGGGTGGATGCAATAAGTTTCATTAAAGTAGAAGTCGTTGCTTCAGGCAACAGGGCTGGATCCCAGCTTGTGTTTGAGGGTTTCCCAGCAGGAGGTGATTTTTTATTTTTTATTTGCATATATTTCCCACAAGGCTGCGGGGCTCGACCTGGCTGGAGTAAACATGGGTGACGCGAGCCTGCTTGCAATAAGAGACGTTGTAATGCAGCACATAAGAGCAGAAAGAAAAATGGATCACAGATTTTTATTTGTTATAGAAGATGGACTCTGAGGTCTTTATTGGGCCTGGGAAGCCCCGTGGTCCCAGTGAAGTATTTTACTTATGTATTGTTCTTTACAACAATATTTTATCAGCGGCCCCCAATTATTATTTGGCTCATCTGTTAATATCAAACATCAAACAAAAAAAAAAGACCATTTTAACTGAGACAAACTAAGTCAGCCTCCAAATATATGATTTACATTTGAAATGGCTTCGCCCCCTGAAAGAAGAAGAAGAAGAAGAAGAAGAAGAAATGAATCCTACGTATGTTTATTGGATGTCCCCACCGTGTTGCGTGTCAGGTTGAGAATGCTGTTGGAACATTGTATCCCCAAATATAGTTTTCCAGTTCAGAAAAGTAGAAAAGTGACCCTCGGTCATTATTGAACCATAACCGCTTCCGTGTGGCTCTCAAATACTCAGTATTTAGATTGAAGAGGCCCAAACTGGGAAATGTATCAGTATGTTCAGCTGCTGTTCCAACAGTGCTCAACCTACACACCTGTGACATCGTGCTTGAGCAACATGCATGTCAATAATATTCCAGCTGGTTATTGGCATTATTGTGCACTTGAGAGTGAAACGGGAACTGGACACATTTTCATGTTAGACTTCCAGTTTCTTTTACCATCGACTGGTGACTCTTCTATTTTCATTCAACTCTATCTGAG
The DNA here is from genome assembly GCF_009769545.1 of Cyclopterus lumpus. Lineage (NCBI taxonomy): Eukaryota > Metazoa > Chordata > Actinopteri > Perciformes > Cyclopteridae > Cyclopterus > Cyclopterus lumpus. The sequence continues at coordinate 5,550,729 of NC_046989.1, forward strand.
TTGAATGAAATACTTTTAGCCAACCTCCAAGTAGGAGGATTTCAAACTTGTGACCGAGACACACACACACACACACACACACACACACACACACACACATTCAAACTAAACAACCAAAGTTTCAGTGCAGATGCCCGAAGGTATGTCAAGTCTCCAACACACTGAAATAGCCACAGTAACTATGGTAACGGACATCTCGTGAATGTGATTAAATGTGTTTGTGTGTGTGTGTGTGTGTGTGTGTCCTCATAGCTCTCCGTCATGGCCTACCAGGCTGGGATGCAAGAGGACCCTGGTGTTCTGGTTCACAGCATAAGCTCCAACATCCAGAAGCTGACACTGCTGAGTAATATACACGCTACAAACACACGTTTTGTCCACACACGTGGAGACACTCGTGTACAGATAAAAAAATGTCTGCCTTCTTTCTTGCTCTCCAGCCTCGGAGCTGCAGAGGGCAGTCTCCCAGCTCGGAACGGAGCATGACGGCGGCCGGCTGTCACAGACGCTGTGAGTAATGCGGGCGCGGCAAATAATTGGTCTACCAAGTTATACTTTGAACCAGCTTGGTTTAAATTGCAGGTGGAGGCATGCTGACGTTGTCAAGATCACGATTCTGCATGCATGATTCAGCAATCTGTTAATCTTAATGTCTGGACCGTATTCATCTATAACAACTAAATGACTGCCTTTGGTCTCCAGGCAACAGAAGCAGCAGCAAGGCAACCAGCTGGCGAAGGAGACCGACAAACTAATCAAAGCGTTCAGTGCACTTCCTGTTGGCCCCGATCAGGTACTGCACTGGTCCTAATTTCCCCGCTCGTTAATACTCATTCGGTTCCACACTTTTACACTAATATTGTGACCTTTTTTTTTTCTGTTTGTGTGTGTTTTTAGCGGCAGAGAAAGTTGCAGAAGGAGCGCCTGGTGAACGACTTCTCCGCCGCCCTGAACAGCTTCCAGAAGACCCAGCGGCAGGCGGCCGACAAGGAGAGAGAGTTCGTGGCCAGAGTCAGAGCGAGCTCCAGGGTGTCGGTGAGTAACCTGCTGTGTCTACAAGGTCACAAAGGTCAGAGTGCCGACCAGCAAAATAGTGACTAAAGAACAGATTTGTGACCGTGTAATCCATACGCCGGTGAGCAGCCATTGGTTCACATACTTAAAAGCAGGTGTTCTGTAATCAAAAGCTTGATAAGCGGAGACGGACGCATGAGGAGGGTCAATTTTATTGATGTGTAGCCCAATATCACAAATCACAAAATTGCCTCACACAATTTTTACAACATACGACAACGTCTGCCCTTTGACCCTTGCTTTGGATAATGGAACCCCCCCCTGCGTGTTTTAAACATATTTTCCGTAACTAAAGCATAATACGTCTTGGTAGAGTAGTTTTTTTATTTGCATTGTTCCTATTAAAAAGAAATTACATTTCAAGTGTGGGGTAACTGATTTAAATTGTTATATTTATTCTCAAATGTTACTTTTAATTTCCGAATCACATTTACCTTTTTTTTTTGTATTATAAACACGTGGGACATAGATTTCTACATTTTCTCAGATTTCCTTCCCATGTTTCGGAATTATAAATCAATTAAAAAGTAAAGTATGAACAAATCAAAAGTAAAAGCAATCAAAAGTGTATATATATATATATATTTTTTAATGTTGAAATAAATCCAAGCATTAAGAAACATTTAACAGACGGTGCTGGCGAACCGGTGTTTGTTGTCGTTGGTTTCTCCCCTTCAGTGGCGCGCGTTCATATTTATTTGAACTGAGAGTTTAAAAATTCACAAGTTTCACAGGAAGTTGCTCTCACATTTAAAGGTGCCACGAAAACGGTTTGGGACACCGATTCCCTCCGGAGAGCCCGGTTGCTCGGCAACTCTAATCTCAGAGCACAGAAAAGTATCTTTTATCGGGTGTGTTCATGCTGATAAGCAGGAACAGTTCCTTCCAGCTTCATGTTTAATGAACATATCTCATCTCCAGGTTTTATTTGCTCCATGTCACCCCGCTGACCTTGTTCACGACTGTTCTCGTTCATAAGTAATGTTTGTAGAACCTTGTGCGTACTGAATCAGCGCTGCTCCCACAATCACGGTGAAGAACAGTGAGTGTGTATACAGTGTATTTGCAATAACTTGCACACCAGTGCAGTTTGTTTACTTAAATTTCTTAATTTCCGTTCACAGGGAGGGCAGCCCGACGACAGCTTTGGAAATGTGCCTGTTTTTCTTCAGTAGGTCCACTATTTCTGCCCCTTTTTTTTTTTTTTTTAATGTTGGTTTCTGTTTGTCATTATCACTATATAATAATAATAATAATAATGACATTTGTTCCCTGCAGTGAATCCCAGATGCAGGCTCAGGCGGAGGCCATCACTGAAGAAGACCTGAGGCTGATCCAGGAGAGAGAGACGTCCATCAGGCAGTTGGAGGTACGAATGAGACGTCTACATTGGGGCGGGCACGAATGTGTACGGCGTCTCATCGGCTTCACATGAAAAACCTCTCTCTCTCACTCTCTCTCTCTCTCTCTCTCAGTCGGACATCACGGATATCAATGACATCTTCAAGGACCTGGGGATGATGGTCCACGAGCAGGGAGACATGATAGGTGAGCTTCTGACACCTGACGCCATGAACCTTGAATAGGATAAGTGGTTGCGTATAAGGGAATGCATCACTGGTAATCAATGTAGTAATTGTATATACTGTGTGTGTGTGTGTGTGTGTGTGTATATATATATATATATATATATATATATATATATACTCCAAATACCCTCTTTTTAGACACATAAAGAACCACACCACTGTCTAGTTATCCATCTTGTACATTTGCTCCTCCCACTCCCACCTGCTGCATGTACAACGTGTGTTTCCCGCGTGTTCTGCAGACAGTATAGAGGCCAACGTGGAGACTGCAGATGTGCATGTCCAGAACGCAACCCAGCAGCTGTCCCGTGCTGCAGCCTACCAGGTAAAGCTCAAGAGGAAGGGGAGAGGATGGGAAGGGATTGAGGAGAGCAAGAGAGGAGAGGCATTGAAATGTATACATGTTAAGAGACGTTAGGTTGTAACTGGTGGAGCGATGGATAGATCTAAGAGTGACAGCTCTCGGGCTCTTTGAAGGTAGCATTATGTGTGACTCCTCTAGCTCCTGCGCAAGGACTCTTTTATTTTATTATGTTTCTTAGTAAGTTTGCTTTTGGCGAAAGCCGTAGATGAAGAGGCGTAAAGGGGGGGGAAGGAAAAGAAAGAACTGAGTCACGAGGTGATCTGATTCATAGCATTAGGATCCAGATTATATTGAGTACTTCTATATTACACAAACGACCTCTTTGTGCTTTTAACCCCGCCCCCTTCTTCTCCCTTCTCCAGCGGAGCTCCCGGAAGAAGATATGC
>NC_046989.1:5559141-5586641 GCF_009769545.1 Cyclopterus lumpus
TAAACTGAGCATCCCGTGATCCCCTCAGATCCGGTCCAGAGCCCCGGAGGGCAGCATTCCTCCCAGCTAGCCCAGGAATGTAAACTTTACTTTGGAGTCCAGCACCGGTCCAGGAGGAGGAATGCAGAGTGTTTGCAGTTAAATATCCTCCCTGAGGTGTACTCTGTCTGAAAAGTCATAAATAAAGATTTGGTAGAGCTGGCATCGGCGGCACGACAACTGGCACTAGAACAGAAAAAAAAACACGCCAGCGGGCTACGGTTTTAAAAAAAAAACATTTTTATTTAGCGGCTCCTGTGTGTATTCTGGTAAATATTGATGTTTTTTTTCTGAAGAGGAAGTATAGCTCTCAGGTATGTGACATGCTGTTCCACGCTGAGAGGAAGCTGCTGCCCTCTCCTGCCATTTCAAAGTGAAAAAAAAAACAACCCAGAGAACACCTGTGCCGTGCCGTTTATTCCCTCTGCGCGGAAAAACAAATAAACAACCGACATCAAGGGAGTGCAGATTCTCTGCTTTTGAACTTGCACGGCCTTAATATGTACCGGTGGGAGCCGTAGGCAGCCAGTGGGAGTCAGTGGGAGCCAGTGGGAACCAATTCGGAGCCAGTGGGAACCAATTCAGAGCCAGTGGGAGCTAGTGGGAGCCAGTGGGAACCAATTCGGAGCCAGTGGGAGCTAGTGGGAGCCAGTGGGAACCAATTCGGAGCCAGTGGGAGCCAGTGGGAACCAATTCGGAGCCAGTGGGAACCAATTCGGAGCCAGTGGGAGCCAGTGGGAGCCAGTGGGAGCCAGTGGGAACCAATTCGGAGCCAGTGGGAACCAATTCGGAGCCAGTGGGAGCCAGTGGGAGCCAGTGGGAGCCAGTGGGAACCAATTCGGAGCCAGTGGGAACCAGAGCAGCCAGTGGGAACCAATTCGGAGCCAGTGGGAGCTAGTGGGAGCCAGTGGGTCAACGTTAACTAGCTCGTGATGTGACGTCAGTCAGCGCTGTGCAGGCTGCGGTCGGGAGGAAGAGCGCGTCGTACACTAATCGGAAGATTGGCGATTCGATCTCAGTGACTGAGACTCAAGACTGAACCCCAAACTGCTCCGACAGGCTGTGCCAGCAGTGTGAACGTGTGTGTGTGTGAATGGATAAACGTGTGAATGGATACATGCTGACATCCTGTAAAGCTCTTTGAGTGGTCGGAAGACTAGAAAGGCGCTATATGAATGCACATTTCCCAAAGTGGTATTGGTCTTTTCATTATAAAGAACACCGAAGGGGACAAAATATGTATTTATGTTCCCCACAGTCAACCCCCCCCCCCCCTTTGTGTCCAAACCCTGTATCTAATTTTGCATTTGCAAAAAGCACAAATGTTATGAATATAGGACCCCCTTTTTCTCTTTTACGCCCATCTAGTCGTACTTCGATTCTGATGAAGTATCTTTACATATTTGTTGTATAAACGAATGGATCAAACGACGGTGTGTAACGCGATAGGGGTCGTTTCGGAGTATCGAACCCTCGGATGATTATCACGCGAATCGCAGTTCCCCTTTCAGCTCATTGTTTGTATTTGTGCGTCCTTGTTTTTGGTTCACTCTCACTGTGGTTGAGCGTCTTTCGTCTAGAAAGCCAGACATCTTTCTCTCAGCAGAGCTAAAAGGAGAATATATTCTCTAGGTGGACAGAAACATGAACGCTAACGTTGTAAATAAGCAACTGGCTAACACGACAGCAACTTTACAATAACGCGTCAACATCGTGTTTGTCGGCTTTATCGCCCTCAAGTGGCCAGAAATATAATGCTCTAAATCATCTTCCAGAAGCCTATAATGAAGGTCTCGCTGCTTTTTGACTTCCCACTAGGCCACCTGTTGCAGTTTGAAATATAAACGTCCATTTATTTGTGGTAATTTGTGGGTTTTGTCATATATCTGTACCGCTTAGTTGAAGCCACTTGTTCCTCTCTCCCGGCCAGATGTTTCGGAAGCTACTTTCATAAACGTCTCCCGGGTCTATGTGTTCCACATCTCTGCATCACCACTATATTTTCACAAGTCTGGGTGTTGTCCCGGAGTGAAAGTCCTATTCTCGCTCCAATCTCAGATCTCCTGCACTCTGTTTACGTTCTCCAACTTGTTCCTATAACTACTTGTGCCTTGCGGGTTGAAATGCTGACCTTTAAAACTTGAGGCTTGGAGCGGATATTTGGAGGTTGTTTCGTGTTTAACGCTTTTTCTGAACCTCCATGTCCCCCCCGTCCCTCTGATCACGGCACAAATTGATTTATTCATCCGTCACAAAAGAGTAAAGTGAGAGAGGCCCTCGTCAAACCCCGCAGCCACAAACTGTTTTTGTTACGTCCTGTGTGAGAAACGAGTTTAAATACCATCCCTGTTTGCGCACCTCAAATCATCTCCTGTACGTGCACGGCGCTGTTTGCGCAGGCGAACGTAACCAGGAGTGAGAAATGCAGCGAGGCAAACGACGGTGACCTCGGGCGTCGCAACAGACGTCATAACCTCCGGCCGCCTCGCCGTCGGTGGGAATGAAGGACGGAGGTAAGGATGGAGGGATGGAGGCAGGGAGGAATGGACGTGCCTCCTAGGTGGCCATGCTCTGGAAGGATGTGGGCACTGGTCAGACCACACACACACACACACACACACATACGGACACTAGCAACAAGGCCTCACCAAGCAGCAGCTCTTATTATTGTTATGCAGCGGTTAGGATTTACCTCCGGGCCTTTTACTACGAAGGGAACATAGGAATTAAGAGTCTGGGCTCGTCCGCATGGTCGGTATTTGATTCTGCGTTTCTATAATGGCGGGTGATAAATTGTGGGTGTTTGTCACGCTGGGACTGAAGGAATTACGCTCCGGGTTAGAAGTTCCTGTGGAACTACACGTTACACTTGGGAGGATTTGGATAAAGCAGGAAAAAAACACGGCATGCAAATTAAGCTCTACGGCTTCCTGTCCAAGCTGTATAATTTTAGGTAATTAGGGAACCAAATCCATTAGTTCTACGTTCGTTGATCCTTCGCGGTCATACGTACCTTATTTGGCCGCGCGTTCACGTGAGCTGCATTGAAAAGGCGTTTGACGTCAGAGGTGGACAAAGCTACCAGAACAAGAGGTGTGAAGAGTGTGTCCGCGTGCATAAGCGTATACGCGTGTTTGAGTAGGCAGGCGGGGCCCGTTGAGGTCAAAGGTTAAGAGGGGTCGATGGGCGGGGCAGTGCCGGCGGTCGGGTCGAAAGCTGCTCGGCAAACACAGCTTGCCGTCTCGAACACACATGACATTACGAACAGCCACAAGTCCGTGAGAGAGGCCCGGAGGGGGAGGGGGAGGGGGGGGGGGAAGAATAAGTCCTATCCATCCCACATAGGACCAAGCACCTGGGGGGACAGAGCCTCCTCTATATCTGCCCCCTGATCTTTCCTTATTCAAATCGCAAATCAAAACCCACCTGTTCAGAACTGCTTTTAATGTGTGCCTGTTTGTTTTTTTATTAGGGTCTGAGCAACTCAGAAAGTCCCTATTTGTTTTACCTGTATTTTAGTTATTCTTATTTATTTATTTTTAGGATGCTATAATTATGTGAAGCGCTATATAAATTCGATGCATTATTATTATTATTATTATTATGTGTGAGCGAGGGAGAGGAAAAGGCCGAGGGGCGAGAGAGTGAAGGAGGGAGGCCCCTCGGTTTACTCACAGAGTCGTGATATGTTCGTCATGTTTTCACACTGGGGGGGGTTCTCGGACGGCGTGTTCCCATTTCACTGTCTGGGATCCGTCCTGAGTTTAGCTGATGAATGAGACGGGAGGAAGTGTGCAGGTTAGACTGAGAAAAACGAGATATGAAAAGACATTTTATTAATTCTCTTTGAGGCGAAATGAACCACACGAGAAGAGAGCAGGTGATTTGTTTTATTCTTTTAGTCGATGAAAAGAAACGAGACAATAATGTTGAGGCCAAAACTTGACTTTACATGAACAGAGATGAAATACGACAAGTTGACCCATGAAGATGACGTGAGCAAAATGAGACGGTAGAATTATGAGATATGAGATTTGAGAACACAAGAAACATTTGAGGAATGTGTTGGATGCAACAGATGCAATGAGATGAGTTAAAAGAATATAGATTTTTACTGAGAATGTGACATGAGGCAATAAGTGGGAGGTAAGGTTAATATTATTGATAGAGTGAGAAGTGAGATTACATTTATTGATGAGATCAGATGAATCTGTTTAATGAGGAAAAAAGGAGACAAAATAAATATAATGGGAGAGAGAATGAATTGGATTTTATTACTTTTGCGTTTTATGTGATGAAACGTGAAGTCACGTATACTTTAAAGACGAGTGAAATGAGAAGAAATGAGTTCACGTGAATTTATGTCAAATAAGACGAGACAAGATGGTAAAATGAGATATGTTGTAAAAATGATAAGAAGATGTAAGTTTAGATAAAAATGTATTTAGGTGAGATAAACTAAAAGCAAAAAGAGACACAGATCCGCCAGAGATTAAATGAGACGTCATCATCATCATCATTAGAGCTTTGACAGGCCTGACAGGATGAATTGATACATATGTTTGTGAAACTTTGATTTTCTTTAGATTTTCTCTGTGGGCAACATGCAGCAACTTCTAAAACCAAAAGATACACAACCAAACCAACAGACTTCATTGAACTTCTGTTCAAATCGGACCTTCAAAGCACAAATCTGCCAACACATCAAACAAGTTTTCTTTTGCTGTAGATCTCAGTATAGACTCACACTTTCTGCCTTAATTTATCCTGGGAATATTTGCCGAGCACACACACACACACACACACACTCTCTTTCATCAACACTCTGCTTAAACACGTTCAAAGTTACGCACATTCATTCATACCTGGCGTGCGGCCCAGTGCAACCACAGTCCTCCCAGTGTCGGTCCGCCGAGCAGCTCCACCAGAGCAATTTGGACGGTAAGAAATGTGCTCAAGGACATTTCACTGGTGTTAGCTGAAGGAGACGAGAGCCGGCTGCATTCCCTTTCAATGAACGGCATTTTTCTTGGCAAATCAGGCATCCGACATCTCAATCTTCTCATCAGCCCCGCTGGTCTAAACTTGACGTCTGCACATGTTGAAACTAGACCTTTTGTGTAATTTTGAAGAGAAACAATCCAGCGTTTTAGTGAAAGTATTTTGGAAAAGCTAATCAATAAACACTAGAAGACATCAGTCTCTCGAAAAAACCATCTTATTTATATATTTATCACGGTCTACCCGGTCAGGTTTTTTTAAAGCCACTGAATTAGAACAAAATGGCTTCACTTCATTATCGTGTTACTTTAGTCGTAGTTTATTTTTGCAGGTAGTTGTTCCCGGTTTGGCTCATGCCTTTAATTTGATTCGGTGAAGACTAGACAAGAGTCTGCATGCTCGGCCCTGTGAGACCCAACAGGGTCATGTTAACATGCTCACAATGACGTTGCTCACGTGCTGATGTTTAGATATGATGCTTATCATGTACATCTTTTTAGCTTAGCATAAAAGCACGCTGGCATTTATTAATTAGCACAACACACGAGGAACGGCAGAGGCTCGTGGGATTGTCATTAGTTTTGCAGGTATTTGGTCATAAAGCAAAGTAGTGAACACATCTGGATTCGCAACCTCACGATGATATTGTCTGCATTATTAAGGGTTATTACAATCAATCCCGAGGGGGACACGAACGTCTGAACATTTAACGCTAATCGCCCCAATAGTCGTCGACATATTTCCGTATATATATGCACCAAAGTGGTGGACGCTGAACAGATGAACCATGTAAGAGCTCATCGACTGTTTTAGTCCATTATGCATCAAAATGCTGGCACTAAAATGACACACTCTTCAACAGAATTGACATTACATAACTACAAAATTGCCCACCGACAGCGTGGATTGGTCACCCTCAATGGTTCAACTGTGGCTCACTGTTCCCGGGGGCAAATGGCTCGGGCGCTAGCGTCTTTTACAAGAAACCTTCCCTTCTCAGACCGGTCTGAACTGCCCCTCGCTATAGGGCCACGGCCACTCCGGCATCAAACGATATTTTTAATCAAGCAGTCAAAAGCTATTGCACAAACATTCTAAAGTAGCTTAGGTCAACAGTGTCCCAGAGCCTGTTCCGTTAGCCGGATTGCTCCTTGCACGCCCGCGAACAGGCCTCTCTTTGTGTTGCCGTCCAGCGGCCTCACGCCACACCGCAGCGCTCTGGAATCCTGTTTGTTTTCTTTCAAATTTCTCAACCTAGTTCACTCCGATGTGGAAGCGTGTGTGTGTGTGCGTGTGTGCGTGCGTGTGCGCGTGTGTGTGTGTGTGTGTGTGTGTGTGTGTGTGTGTGCTTATGTGTTTTAAGGTGTGCGCTAAGTGTGCATCTGTGTTTGTACGCATGCAGCAACAGTATGGCTCATTGAGCACATGTGCTCATTTCAAGCCGGTGCCAAAGTTCACATCGATTTTAAGTGGAACATATAGTTACAAAAAATTATAAACTTTGAGCCCGGTATATCCAGCCAGCTCCAGTGTAGGTCGTACATGTGAAGGGCTACAGATTGGACCAAAACTCTGCTTTCTGTAGCCAAAAAGGCCTGGTTTTTAATTTGCATTCAAGAGTTTGCGTTGGTATTTTTAATGTGTTTGTCCTGAAGACTTTTCCATGTACATAAATGTCTGCTTCATTCAGCGACGAGACAAAGCTCTGCACTCGAATGTGTTGTTTTGCATTTCTGGACTCCAACACACCGAATCCACTAATCTAACCGGTAATCTGCAATTATCCACAATACGACAATGCTGACTGGACAAAACACCTTTTCCTCTCACACAGTCCACCTCCCCCTTTCTCCTAATTTCTTCTGCTGGCTGACCAAACCAGAGGAATTCATTATCCCGTAAACTTTTTGGAGAACAGAGCAAGGCTGTCCTGTCCTTCCTGACAATGACGCCATGGAATACAATCAGTTATTAACCTAGTTATTACTACAGATGATCGCTGTTCTTTTGCCATATGAACTGTATCTGGCTAGCGGTCCTGTTTTTAATCGGAACAGACTGGTTGTAACTGTAAAGAGACGATAAAGAGGGAAATGTCTTTGGATATCTCAGTATAAACAAGGATATTAATCTGGAGTTCATTTGGCTTTCTTCTTAGGAATTTAACTTTTTCCACATGGATTTTTGGTGGCGGACTGAAATATGTGGCACTATTGCTGTCCTGTTGTATCAACGATTGAGTGGTCATTTAAATTTCAATGACACAAATATTAAGAAACCTATCTCGTGCATCCATCCACCCGCTCTACTCACTGATTATTTTTGCAGAATTATGGGGAGCAGTAGCCTATCCCAGCTCACACGGAGGGGAGAGGCACTTTAAACAGTCTTTGACAAGGCGGATAATTAATATAGATAAAGAAAGTAATAGTTGTCAGAATAATAATAAAGTGACATAATATAGTATGCCATAAGTCCAGAAAAAAAGTCACAGGTTTGCATAGAAAGTGTCATAGTAAATAGCATACGTCATAGAAAATGGCATACTATATAGTGTAGTGTATATAGTATATGTGATTAAAAAGATCAGAGACATGGAAAAAGTCAGATAAAATGTCATAGTATAGTTTGCCATTAACTGGGCGGTGTGTGAGATTTAGTGGCATTTCGCAACCAATCCGCTCACCCTTCCCTTTCCAAGCAGGTAGAAGAACTTCGGTGGCCTTCAGGTAACAAAAAGCACGAAAAGCCTGTAAACTAAGTGATGTTGTTTACTGCACGCTGTCTTTTGACGGACACAGAGGAATCAAGTGGCAAAAGTCTTTTATAACCCAGATAATTAGGTTATTCCTCTTATTCGCAGACCTAAAGGAGTTGTATCTCCTACCGCGTAATTTATATAAAATGCAGGAGCACAAAAATAGTTTTGCATCGTAAGAAAACAAGTACAATTGAAGATCACAAGAACTGTGATATAACGTGTAGTCAATATGTTCAAGGAACCTTCTTTGAGCCACACATGTACGAATGCATGCTGAGCACTCTTCATCGTTCATGGTGTTATTACCTCAACCATCAATCTTTCGCCTGTCGTTCTCACTTTGATGTATTTGTTCAAACATTTTTACTGCTCCGTTTCCAGTAACCTGAGGAAATGCCTTTTCTGGGCTGTCCCACTAAAATGCCACATATAGGCGGCCCCTTCCAATCCTGCAGGATAGGCTGCCCTGAAAAGCCCCTCCGAAATACTCTGCAGGGCGGTGTGTGTCCTGAATGTCCCGCACCTGCATAAACACGCCGAGCCAGGAGAGCCGCCCTGCCGCCCTGCCAGGCACGCTAAACCACATGTCCAAAAGGCAGGAGAATAACATACCTGGGAACATTTAGCGTGAGAAGTAGAGGTAACGTAGGATACAGTTCACCACAAACGGGTTGCAGTCGCACAGCAAGAATTGTGCCACCTTCAAGTTTTTTACACGCTTAGTACAAAGTAAGATTTTAATGGTCCAAGTACACCACAAAAAAACATACCTGGTGACAAAATGAACCAGTAAATAACTAGTAAACGATCCTTGGCTATCAGAGGCAGGAAGGGAAAAAAGAACAGAAACCAGATGGGTTTGAGGAGAAAAAGAAAAAGAGGAAAAAACATTCGGAAACTTCAAGAACGACTCTGTAAAATGAGTTTTTAAAAGGTTAAAAGCAAAAATGTGTAAGGACCAGAGAGTGTGTAAATCGAGGGCCTGTGAGATATGGACCCACTGTGATAGAAGACCTACCTGTCAGACCCCAGTGGGACCAGGCTTCACATTCACACGGCGTCACACGACACCTTGCAGTAACTGTCGCAAACCGTCAATCATTGTGCCGTCACATGGGGGCCCCGGTCATACGTGCAGGACTGTTATAGCGCAGGAGTCTTGGTTTAGTTTTTTCTTTCTTTTTTTGCAAGCAGGCCTCCATATTTGATCCTGGACTGAAAAATGAGATCTCGGGAAACAGAAATCTGAAGTGAAAAGCAATAATTTAATGCTATAATTCAATCGAGCGATGAAAATACTACACGATGTAAATAAAACATCACGCTTTCTGGTAATAACTGGTCATTAATTATAGTCACAGCTCCCAAAATCCGAGTTGGCTGCCACCGATTTGACAGATTCCAGCGTGATAGTTCCTCATAGAAAGTTCCTGCTGATGGATTTATACACTGAGCAGGACTGGAGGCAGCTGGGAAAATAGCAGTGAACTCACAGTTGAGATGATGCATGAGATACATTTGGGGTAATACTTTTAACTAAATTAACATTTGTAAATCGGACAAAACTAATAATCCTTAAAGCAGACATTACAGGATGTGGCCATGTGTTTGGGCTCTTGATTAAGACTCTTAATTAACAGCCAAGATGCTGCCATGAGATGGACTGAAGGGTCAACGGAGCTTTTTGCACACTGACGGGTTTTATGAAATAAACTAATCATTTGACTTCCATGAGAAGATTGCCACCACTCTCATGTCTGACTTTTTTAAATCTGGAGCAGGGATCATGAGAGGGTTAGTTTAGCTTAGCATATAACTGGAAACCAAGAGAAACAGCTCCGTCCAAAAGTAACAAAATACGCCTACCGGAACTTCTGGAGCTAAAAACATTAAAATCTCGTCTGTTTAATCAGTACAAAAAACAAAGTGAACACCCATAAACTGTGATTTCACATGTTTCTTGTCATATTACTTGTCCCTATTAAAGGGTTAACGTATTTCCTTATCCAATGCGAGGGTCCAAGGGTATTCATGATATTGAGCTATATGAATAAAATGTCATCGAAATTGAAAGTGTCGCTAAACTAAGCTCATCAATCTCCTGACAATGAGCTTGGTCTCCGTCTTCTGCAACAAAGAAAATAAAACCTATTTCCTACTATTTTAAAATAATACCTTAAAGCTGATGTAAGTAATGCAAGGAAGTAGACGTGTTATTGTTGAGGAAACAAATAAGCCTCCTTAGATTGGCTTTTGTCCACATTGTAGTAAATCCCAAAATGGACGGCATGTTTTACTCACCACTAATTTACCACTAAACTATTAAAAAAATACGTTGGCGTTTATGCTCCTATTCACTCAGTGGGGAAACAAATGTATTGGCGCTCTGCGCCGAAGGTAGGAGAAACACGTGAAACTTGGGTCGTCTGCTCCACCGGTTTGACAGCCCGACCGAGCAATGACTCCTTCCTGCGTCATCACTTCCTCTCTCACGTCGCTGAGAAATCCAGCTGCGGAATATTCCATGTCGTTGTGAAGAGGGGCGACGGGGGGAGAGCGTAACATCTTCTTTTTTTCCGCTGTCAGTTGTTGGCATTGCAGCCATTCGACTCTGGAAACCACGACAGGCCCGAACTGTGAGAGCTACCTTTTTTTTTAAAGAAAGGTCCGTAACAACATGATGTAAGCAATACCAGCAAACAGACGCACGCACGACCACAGAGTCTGTCTGATTGCCACCAGACAGACAGACGGGCAAACAAACAGACAGACAGGCATGGGCCGAGGGTGGAGGCCGCAGTGTGACCTTGAAGCTCCGGCAGACAGATGGGGAGAGGCCTTTGGTTCCAGACACACAGACAGACTGGGAGGGGTCCAGTGTGCAGAAACTTCATATCTGGAAACAATTAGAGCGGAGGGGAGCTATGGGCTGTTTCTATAAAGGTGCAGGCACAAGTCTATCAGGACGTTATAGGAAACACAGTTTTGCTCTCCTAACGACCCGAAACCACCAGTCACGAACAAAGCAAAGTTCATTATCCCATTAACATCTTATGAGAGCTAACAATATATATATATATTTTTTACTTAAGAACACATTGCTGTTTGCTCTGACAGCTGAGCAAAAGTGGGAAAAAAAAGCCCTCGAAGAGTAATATTTTCTCAGCCGTCTAGAAAGCAACGGTCATCCTCGCGCTACAGTCGTTCACCTTTTGTTCATTTTGATTCGTCATCCGAGAACGCCGTCCGTTCCCCCCCCCCGCTTTCTTTTTTTTCAGCCATCAGCACAAATGAAATCCATCAGAGGACAGCTCTACTGTTGACTTTGAATGTTCTCTCAGTCGAGCCACCGACGAAGCCAGAACTCCGGCAGTGATGAGAGACGCTTATTGCACACTTCTCCAATAAAAAGCGTTTTGTGGCTTGAACATTGTCCTTTTTTTTCTCTTCTTCTTCTTTGCTGTTGATGTTAGCAACAGTATCGAGAGCCCCATCCGGGGTCTGGTTTTATGCTCAAACCGCACACAAAATGCTTGGAAGTTTATGAATTAGTCATCCAGTTGATATAGGCATGCGGTGCTTCTGCTATTTGTGACTGCACGCGGTCAGTAGACAGTGTACAGACATGCTTATTAAGCTATGATCAATATTTGTACATTGACATTGGATCAACTGTGTGGAAGGGGACAAATGAGAGCTTAACAGAGCTCCTCAGGGTCTTTCAGCTCATTGTTTTGGTTCCTTCTCACAACTGTGCGCTATCCTGCCCAGCAACAAACTGCAGGTACTCCCAGTTAGCGGCTAGCTAACAAGGGAGCTTTTAACAGAAAGAGCCAGACATTTCTTTCAGGAGGAGACCAAAATAGAGTTAAAAGGAGAGTGAATATTAGTCTCGCTGCTTGCCGTTTGCCAACAAAACAACATATTTACACACCAACATTGAAGTGAGATTGTTTCTTAGTTCAAGAATGCCATTCACGAGGCTGTTTTCATTTCAATAAATAAGGTTGTGTGAGACGGTGTGTTCCTTGAATGAGGGAAAATAAGCAGCTTGGATATGGTAAACAGCTTGTAAATAATTGCTACGCTTGATTGAGGTACAGTAAATTGAGATTTGCGTAACTGCAAAACAAACAGAAACCAGTCAAAAGCCGCGTAGCGGGACACACTGACAGTAAACCAACAAACTGTAAAAGCAGCCGCTGAGCTTTATGAAGCCGTATGAGACCACAGTTCTCCTGCCGACCGCCAGTTCATAACTATACAATAAAACAGACAGCGTGTGCACACTTTTCAGGACCCGTTTGACATCTCAGGCTGCCTCAGTTTGAAAAGAGACATATGAAAAGAAACTGAAAGCCTTTTAAGAAAAGCCGAGTGATAGAAAAGAAGAGTTCATTTGATGTTGAGAGAGGTTCAGGTGAAGTCTTGATCTGGATGGCTGCACATCACGACTTGAAAACACCTGTATGGGAAGCAGAAACCCACAAAAGCGAAAATGTTTTTTCCTCAGCTTGAAGTAACATTTATCTTGGCAGTGAATGAGACAAAGCAGCAGCATGTGATTAAAGCCAATGTTTTTATTCAAGGCTTTTACAGGAAGCTAATTAGCCGAGGTATGCGGTCGTGTGCCAAGCTAATGGGGAGGGGGGGGGGGGGGGGGGAGCTGACATTCCTGCAGGGAAGCGGTAGTCTCAGAAAGCTACAGAATATGTATTTACATTTTACGGCACCTACTCTGCACAAGACTTTCAATTCAAACACTTCTACGACGGGATTTTTTATTTTTTTTTGCAAATTCAAATATTGAAGAAAAAAAAAAGTCGGGATGTGGTCTGGCTCGAACCGCGGGGGTGAATACCTTTGAGAATACCGACAACATGCAGAGATTTATTTGTCATGTTGTTACTGGAGGATAAAAGTCACTTTGAAATAAGAAAGTTACACAAAAAATGGCGACAGTGACTGATTCTGACTCTTAGCTCAGCAGCCAAAATGCTCCCGATCTCATAGCACCTTTAACAATGGTTCTGATCTATAAGTGTATAACATTATTTAGTGAACGTTAGGGTAGTTCCTTAGCATTGGACTGAGCTGAGCCAGCTTCTTCCCTTCTTCTTTCAGTCCACTAATCACCTCCTGACTTTAGCTCCATACCCAAAGCAACCACGAGAGTGGCATCCATCTTTTCATCGAACTCCTCCGCAAGAGGCAAATAAGCACATTTCCCAAAATGTTAGTACATTCATTGAAACGAAGGGGAAAGCCTGCTCAATGCAGTTAAGTGCTTCCATTGCAGCTGTAACACCGTGTGTGGCAGGACCCACGCTATATTTAGGGAACCCATCACCTTGCAAAGGGCAGACCATCTTGAGGGTCACAGGGACCCGTATGACCCCTGAGACTTGGCCCCGGGGGGCCTCATCTGATCATCAATACGACTTCCAGAGGAGGAAGCACCCTGTGGTGAACTAAGTGTTCCCGGGCATGACGTCTAAGAATAGACACCCGCATGACCTTCGGCTGAGAGGTCACCGAAACAGAACGGAGGCCACCCTGGACCCACACGGAGCTGTGTTTAGGTACAGACCACATGACTTCCACATCCATGTGTGTGGCAGTGAATCCACAGCTGAGATGAGCTTCTGCTGTTTGTTGAAAGAGGACCAGCCCGAATTGTCATCAGTGTCTCTAGTCTAAACACTTTCCAGGACACGGGTTTATAAAAAGGCTCTTTACACTCTCTCTCTCTCTCTGTTTCTGTGTTTTTGACATTCAAGCCACCTATTATTCCCCTTGTTATATCTGCACAAATGTTCCCAGGCACGACACGTGGTGCTAGTTTCCACCTGTGAGCTTTTGCCAGACACAAAAATGCTTTGTCTAAGGTAGATGAAAGCAATATCTTCTTCCTTGTGAACACAGACTGACAAATGCATTCCCCCTAGATGTCTCTAACTAAAATGATTTATGAGATAATTTGACCCAAAAAATGCAATTCACCTTCCAAATATGCCCCTCTGGCATCAAACTGTCAATATATTATACCTCGGCCCATTACCCAGAGTAATCCTAAACCCAACTATTTTGTGTTGGCCGTGCCTGAAAAAGATTGAGTCTCATGCATGTTTCCATGTCTGAACATTTTTCCACCACCAGAGGCTTTAAATAGACGGCGTTTCCATCTCGACAGTTCATCTGCCCACCGACTCCATTGTTAAATCTCAACAAATCATCCCAGGCTCCAGATCCATTATTAGTTTCCACTGCTCGTCTCTTCATAGACCGACAAGTTTCCAAGTCTTTCATCTCTTAAGTAATTGACCTGTCCCTTCTTCTACATTGTTAAATTTTTAACAGATCACGGTCCCATCCATTTAAAATCGTGATTGTTTTTGCAGACGGGCTCCAAATTTTAAAAGAAAGCAGATATTTACCGTCCCAGCACAGTAAATTGCAGATGACACATTAACGTCGTTAACTTATTCTACTGTGCTCCCTCGGTCTGTGTTCTTTTACACGTGGCTTAGCGTAGTATCGACACAAATGTCTGTGATTATTTTTCCACTGCGCTCATTAAAAAAAATCAAGTAAAATACCTAAAATATCAATGGATTGCAACATAACTATCCTAACCTCCCGTTTTAAAACCGTGTTGTTTTCAACTCCTCCGCCCTCGCTGCACCGAGAGTTCAAAGAGGCAGAAATATACAGGCAGGAAAATCATTTTGAGATTTTGGTTTCATGTTCAGTTTGCACAGTGGTATATAGACGGTTGGTTTGAAGGCCAAGGAACATTCCTGGAATAGCCTGCCAGCTACCACTAATGGAATTTGGTTTTAATGGACAGCTGAGTGCAGATAGCACAAAGGAAGCTTCGAATACAGACCCACATGGTTTGGGAAAAACACTCTGGGTTTGCCTACATATACGTTTTTATATACATATACGCACACCAATGCATGTTGTTGTCAGTTCAACCTAGAACAAGAAAAGTATCGTCAATTTGAATGAACAAAAAGTGACTTATTTGAATGAATACAGGTTTTATTGCAGGGCTGTTGTACTGCATTTGAACCTAATGAACTGAATGTACGTATAAAGTCCATTAAATAATGCAGAATGGTTTGGATGAATGCATCCTCTGAACCTCACACCTCTTTTTTTTCAAACTGGCATGAAATGAAAAGCACGCAAAAGCAAAATGTGAGAATTTTAGAGACGCTGGATGTACTAAAAATATGTTCACTGCAAAATTATATTCTGTATCAGGCGCGCTGTGGAATGAAGGTGCGGCCTCACTTCAGAGTGTTCGGTGCAATTGACCTGCACTTTTTTTATGCTTATCTTCCTATTTAGTGTAAAAGTGCAGGGAATTAATGACCGCGGCAGTGAGAACCGTGAAAACAGCTAAAAGACACCTCCACCATCAGCACCAGGTATGACGTCATACCTGGTGCTGATGGTGTCAAAGGATACGGGGATCAATAATATCCTCTTTCCACGCCAGGGGGAGAGGAAACAGTGTCGTCATACCAGAGCCCGATGTGGGTGTATAAGGATTTAGCCTGAGTCCTAAAGCTGGAAACTCCCCCCAGCTAACAAGGTTATGCACCCTTGTGATGTCACACAGTAGCTATGAAACCAGCAGGATGAGGCTATAAGTGTACAAGCGATGTGCGTAGATCCAGACTAGGATAGAAGGCCTTGACCTGGAATAGCTACGCGGGTCATATGACCTAAGATCAGGGCGACTGCAGAGCTAAATTAGGAACCTCACATCAGTTTATTCTCTTGGTGAGAATGGGGGGTGGGGGGAGGGTTGAGGGGGGGGGGGGTTACTGCTGGTACTATAGGTCAGTGTTGTCGCAATGCCGCTACTCAGTTAGCGACTAGCTGGTGAAGTTGTTGTGTAACACAGAGCTGAAAAAGAATCAATATGGATTTACAGGACTTACATTAGACCAACACATATAACACTTCTATTCAAAATGCAGAACCTACCAGGATTTGGAAAAGCCCAAACACACACACACACACACACACACACACACACACACATACACACACACACACACACACACACCAATCACTCTGAGCCGTTGCACTACAAATAGACCTCAGGGGACCTCTTTTATGAGAACTTTGCAAACACAGAGGCACAGTGAGAGGAATCAATGAATCCCATCGTCACCAAAATACTTATTAGCATGCATTGGGTTCCTCATTTCATTTTCCCCAGCGTGTGAAAGAAGAACACTTACGGTCACACAGGTATGTTCCCCAACACGGATGCCAAGGAGCACCGGGCTGAACGCACTCCCCTGACATTGTATTACCACCACAGCTACAGTACAGAGAAGCCACTCTCCGAGACAAACATCTCGGTCTATACTTAGCCTTGACATATCTGGGCCGACCACACGCAGAACCGTATGCTTCCCCATCCACACACATCCAGATCTGCAGAACAGAGTCAGGAAGTCCTAAGACTGACGGGCCGAGCTCAGTGTCGGACATTCAGTCTGACAGCAAAAAAACAACCAACAGCATGACAAGTGTGGAGGAAAAAACTAAAAATAGTCACTTTTTTTCCTTATAATATAGCCATCAATGGACTCCTTTGTTTCCTTTGTTTGAAGTATGCCATTCAGATATACCTTCAAGTCTGAGTTAAGCTTTAAAATTACAACAAGACATCGACTTTATCTTCAAAATAACATCCCTTGAAACCACTAAAAACAAAATGGCCTTTGATGTAAGAAAGTGACTTGATAAACAAGATGACTTGCGTTACTCTGCACGTAAGATAAAAATGTCGGCCGAGTCTTGAGTGTTGTTTTGCAGCGTGGCCGGAGCACGTTCCTCCATCAAGCTGTTTCCTTTAGATATCATGGAGTTGAGCCCCCGAGGCTGCAGTGACTGGACACACACACACACACACACACGCACACACACACACACGCGCGCGCACGCACACACACACACTTTCACTCACGGCTGTGTTTTTCCTTGCTCCGATGGTCTAATGGGAGTCCCTACTGTACTGAGCCAGCATGGAAAAAGAACATATCCATATAAGGAAGAGAGCAGGCGCCCATATATGGAAACGCTTCCTCTGTAGTAACAGCCCTGTGTCTGCTGGCTTCTCACTCACATTCCTTCAGCTCCAGGTTTCTCTGGGAGTTTTTCATTTCCGATTCGCTGGCTAGAGAAGTAGCGGGGCCGCCTTTCATAAGAGTCTGGCCTGGTGTGTGATCCCCTTTTTAACATATAAAAAAATACACAAACCTATACGTCTAGTCTCGTTCCTGCAATCCTCCACTCTGGGGTTTGATGTAGTAAAATAACCCTGGCCGGGGACAGGGCACACCTGGCCTTTTTAAGTTCGACCTCATCAGGCAGGTGAGAAGCCTTTTGTTCCCATAATATCCGCCCCTCACGTTTCACGGGGCCCTGGGCTGCACTTTCACTAGAGTCGACTCAGGATTTCCAACCAGGATTTGTCCCGACTAAGACTGACTAAGACCCTCGGAATCAAAAGGAGCTGGTCAAATGTGAGAAAAGCAGCCTAACGCTCAAATCAACAAACATCCATTAACGGGAAATGCCATAAACTGAGAACATTAGTTCCTTTGTCCCCTAAATACCTGTCCTGCATGCCTTGGCAGAGTGGCATAGTCAAGTAACTCAGGTAAAAGACCACCAGGATCAAACATAACACATATTCTATTAATCCTTCTAAATCTATTCGTGCTATAGGATAACAACAACAAAAAAATCATTTATATGCATCTCTAATGAGAAAATGTGAAATAAGTATTTATCAATTACAATTTGTGCGTCCTTCACTTTAGTATATCCATTTTATGCTATATACTACAATAATAACCTCCATAAAGGTGCATCACACAGAATGATTTGTATTTGTGAAACAAAATGCTCTTCACTCATGCAAAAGAGATCACAATATGTCCATAATGTGCTTTAATAGTGCTTAAAGCTGCAGTTCAGCCACTGATTTCAGAGCACAAGAATGCCTCCGCAGTGTCCCAGATGTGACCGCACAAGCACAGGAGACAACGTTACGAGAGAGTCCAGTTCGGTGCTGGAAACCAGCAACCTGTTAGATAACCGGCTCGAGCTAATGACTCAAATGAACTTCCTTTCCCTAAAGTACAGGCTGTCTGTGCGCCTCGGAAGCAAAAGCCGACACATCAGCATTTTTTTTGTATTATTTTCTTTTATTAATCATCACATGTCAATGCATCTTTATGAATTTATACCTGG
Organism: Cyclopterus lumpus; assembly: GCF_009769545.1. NCBI lineage: Eukaryota > Metazoa > Chordata > Actinopteri > Perciformes > Cyclopteridae > Cyclopterus > Cyclopterus lumpus. Next base: position 5,577,233 of record NC_046989.1, read on the forward strand.
GGTCTTCTTTCATGTGAAGCTCGTTTTTTTTCGCCTTCACTTTTGAACTTTGCTGAAGTTTTGTTCTTCTTCTTCTCTTTTTTTATTAATATTTATAGGTACCGCCTGTCTGTTTGTGAAGTCAGTCTTTAGGAATTCCCAGTGTGGGGTCCCAGGCCGCTAACCAGACTTAACCTCCCATTCCAGATGAAAGCGGCTCTGAGAGAGAGAGAGAGAGAGAGAGAGGGAGAGAGAGAGAGAGAGACGGTGTTGTTTGGCCGAGCAGCAGAGCCTTGCCTTCAGACAGCAGGAATGTGGGATGTCTGGAGTGGGGGTCAGGAAGCGAGGAAAGAATGCCAAGCATGTCCATGTTTGTCCAGGGCTGGCTCTCCATTCAGCCCCCGGTGACGTGCTGCGAGGGCCAGCGAGTATAAAGGGAGCCGGGCTCAGCAGTCAGAACTCAGATCAGCTCCTCTACCGAAGCTAAACTCTAGCTTTCACCCAGACAGAAGAAGAAAAAAAGAAAGACTGTGACCGGAGCAGCAGAGAAACCCTACGAGACGAACGGGACAAGAGATCGACTTGATCACAAACGGAGACGAAAAGGAAGACTTTCTCAACGAGACTTAAGGAAAAACTAGACTCTTATTTCTACAAGGAAGACGACATGTCTGCCGCAATGAAGACAATGATTTTGCTGCCTTTCCTGTGCATCATGCTCTCATACATGGTAAGTAAAAAAAAAAAAAAAAAAAAAATGACCTCACCTTGCTTCGCCTTTAAATATATGTGCAGTGCTTTGAGTCTTTAAACCTGCTCGTGTCAGCGCTGACCGTCTCCACGTGCCGGATGTGTAACTTTAACACACTTTGTGGAGATATTTAACCCGACATGTGTCTGTGTGTGCACAGGTTGCCGGTCAGGAGTGCAGCAACCAGTGTTCGTGCCCCTCCACTCCGCCTCAGTGCCCCCTGGGAGTGAGCCTGGTGCTGGACGGCTGCGGCTGCTGCAGGGTGTGTGCCAAGCAGATGGGGGAGCTGTGCACTGAGAGAGACCTCTGTGACCCCCACAAAGGCCTTGACTGTGAATTCGGAGCCCCCATCAACAGACGCATAGGAGTGTGCACAGGTGAGCCATTGAAGACATTTTATTATCTCCCTGCGATGCCCTGCTGTCGGTCATTTTGCCGTCCTTGAAGTTTGGACCGTACGGTGACCTTTTCCATCCTCTCTCCCCCTTCCTCCCCCCCCCCCCCCCCCACAGCTCGAGAGGGAGCCACCTGTGTGTTCGGAGGCAGGATATACAAGAGCGGGGAGACTTTCCAGAGCAGCTGCAAGTACCAGTGTACCTGTCTGGACGGAGCAGTGGGCTGCGTCCCGCTTTGCGCCATGGACGTCAGGCTGCCCAGCCCCGACTGCCCGATGCCAAGACGTGTCAAGGTGCCAGGGAAGTGCTGCGAGGAGTGGGAGTGTGATTCTCCCAACAGACACAGTTTCATGGGCTCGGCTCTGGCTTGTAAGTTAGTCTCCTTTCCTTTGAAGCGCATACGACCGCAGTTTCTTTGTTGGTTATTTACCAAATACTAATAGTCAGGATGGTATTTCTAACCCAGTGTGCGCTCCTGTGTTTGCAGCCTACAGAGAGGAGGAGACCTATGGCCCAGACCCGTCCATGATGAGGGAGAACTGCCTGGTTCAGACTACTGAATGGAGCGCGTGCTCAAAGACTTGCGGCCTCGGGGTCTCCACCAGGGTCACCAATGATAACCGCGAATGCCGCCTGGAGAAACAGACCCGGTTGTGTATGGTGCGACCGTGCGAGTCCCAGCTGGAGCAGAGCATCAGGGTGAGTTTTTTTTTTTGTTGGTGAATTCGCACTGCTTTCATTGAACTCTACAGAAACAGCATTTGCACTGAAACCGGCAAAGAATGCTCAACGAAGTTGTTTTTTTCTCCGACAGAAAGGGAAAAAGTGCATCCGTACGCCCAGGCTGTCCAAGCCCATGAAGTTCGAGATCTCCGGCTGCACCACCACCAAGTCCTACAGGCCGAAGTTCTGCGGCGTCTGCCTGGACGGCCGCTGCTGCACCCCGCACAGGACCACCACCCTGCCCATGGAGTTCAAATGCCCCGACGGACAGTTCATGAAGAAGCACATGATGTTCATCAAGTCCTGCGCCTGCCACCACAACTGCCCCGGGGAGAACGACATCTTCGAGTCCATGTATTACAAGAAGATGATGGGAGACATGGCGTGAGCCGCTGAAGGACGACCACCGCTGATGACTTGAAATCAAACAGAACTCCATCTCATTTTTGCAGCTCAGCATATATGTTTTTTTTTTCTTCTTTCTTCTCTTCTCATTGTAAAAGTAGTCGAGACACTTTATCTAAGTGTCTGTGTGTTTTGTACGGCTGTCACACATCAGCCACATAGACTCAGACAGAGGGTTGCATAGCAGCTCCGAGAGATTCCTGCACTATAACTTCTATTTTCTTTGACAAGCCTGCTGTCAGGTCGCCGCCCTTTCCCCTTGAAATCCCTTTTTACAGACTCGTCCGTTTTACTGTATGCATTTTTTAAACCTTATCTAAACCTCGACGTCCTCCCTAAATGGGTGTCTAATAACCCCACCCCTCCCATCCTCCGGGCCCAGACCAGACCTGGAAACTCTAAGCAGCTGTAGATGTAGCACGCAGACCACAGACGGCCAGTGTTCCCCTGTGCAAACAGGTCTGAATGTGTCCTTGTGTGTGTGAGTGAGCATGTGCGTGTGTGTGTGTGTGTGTGTGAATGCCGGCCTTGTCTCTTACCTCTAAGCAGGTCCCCCCTGCTCACAGAGTAGAGGAAAGGTCAGAGTTTCCGCCCAGTAACGTGGATGAGAAAGCAAGCAGCGTGCTGAGTTTAAGGTTAGATATGCAACAGAGTGGACTTTGCCACGGCACTGAGAGAAAAAAAAAATTAAAAAAAGAAATGACATGTTGACTTTTACTGATTCAGGTCAGACGGAAGGAACCAAGTGGTTACAGGAACAAAGTGTCTATTTTGGACAAAAAAATAGAAGAAACGACTGGAAGAATTGTAATTTCATTCCTTTTTGTTGTTGTTGTTGTTGTTGGTGTGTAAATGATGTATATATTTGTACAGTTTAAGTTAATTTAAAAGCCAAATTTGTTCTGTGCTTTGAAATGTATCGATAGTGTCTTTTTTGCGGACAGTATTTTTTACTATTTTATTGAGAAGTGTGACAAAGATGTCACATGTTTCACTTTGTAGCTGGAAATAAAATGTTATATTTTTTATACAAACACACGAGTTCTCCGATTTCTTCCCTCTTCAATTGTGTTTGGTTCGTTTACTGTGAGAGCTATAAACTAACATTACAAAGCATACTTACACATGTGACTGATCTGCATAACTAGGACACCAATAGTTCACGTTCACTTTCGACATCTTAGCCAGGGAAAGTATTAATGAGTAATTAACACACGTATCACTTTCACACAGTGCAGGAAATCAATAGTCACGTCACATGTCTGCAGCTGACGTTCATGACACGGGAGGAAGGGACGCTTATCTTAAAGAATAAAGCTTGTTTTATTCCACTTTGTTGGTTTGTTCTTCCACTTTCCACTCAGGTTTATGTAACAATATGTGAGTTAGTCTTGATTGGTGGCATCTTGCAAGGTGGCCCCTGTCATCAGTGTATGAACGGGTGGATGATGACATGCAGTGTTAAAGCGCTTTGCGTGGTCGGAAGACTAGATATAAGCTATACAAGTACAGTACATTTAACATTCAATAAACAAATAACTTAAACACATGTCTTACAGCAAACAACATGAACAATGCACAGAACTGGTGGCTGTTTATTAAATTGCTCCCTATTGAGCAGAAAGAGGATATTTAAAATGTATTAATTAGGTTACACTTTGATGCAAAGCTTTCCTGCTAGGTTTTCTGTAACTTTTACATACGACAAGATGGAAATAAATAAACCTGGGATGCAAGGAACAAAAAGGAAATCTCCTTTGCAGACTTAAAAAAAAAAAAAGAAAAAGGTCCTCAAGGACCGAGGCGGTCTAATGTCGCCATCTGGTGCCCTTTTCATTCAAATGTCATGGATTAGACTTTTACCTGGGGGCCGCTGGAGGGAGAGTCTGGGTGATTCAATCTTCTTAATCTTTATTAATAACAATTCAGAACATGAACGGGTTTTTCAGAGCATGAACGGTTCTTCAGAAGATGAACGAACATTCGGCGCCAGGCGATTTTTTAATATATCTATTTAAAAAAAAAAAAATATATATATATATATATATATATATATATATGTGTATTTAAATTAGTGTGTATATATATTTTGTATTTGTAAACGATGAAGCCTCAATGACCACCAACGTTAATCACGGAGTTCCACAAGGTTCTGTGCTTGGACCAATTTTAAGGTTTCTTCCCTTTTTTCCCTGTGAAAGGTTATTTTTGGGGAGTTTTTCCTGATCCGATGTGAGGTCCTGGGACAGGGATGTCGTATGTGTACAGATTGTAAAGCCCTCTGAGGCAAATTTGTAATTTATATATATATATATACTGTATATATACATACGGGGTTGGTCCACCTCCATCCGGCCCTCCCTCTGACATCGACGACTATATTCTATGCTTCACAGAACACTTTAAATTGACTCCCATGCTGTGTGTGTGTGTGTGTGTGTGTGTGTGTGTGTGTGTGTGTGTGTGTGTGTGTGTGTATATATATATATATATATATATATATATATATATATATATATATATATATATATATATATATGCCCGAGACTCAACTCAAACGTGTGTCAGGATGATACGATGATTTACAGGGCAACATAATCTTATTGTAGAGTGGCTTGACTTTGAAAACCAATCACTTTCAAACTAAAGTGTTTTGAAATGGTGTCCACTAGGTGTCACCCTCAGGACACCTAGTGGACACCAGGAGATTAACATGTATTATCTCCATAATATGTTGTTTTGCGGGCCCTTCATGTGTGTGAAGGGCCCCAGAGACTGTTTTCGCATTTCAAAACGCTTTAGTTTTAAAGTGATTCACTTTAATGTTGCTGAGACTGCCCTATGGAACTCTGGGTAATGGTAATGACCAATCATGTTAAGGCTGTGTAAATATGGCCATACAAGTAACTTGAATCAGTAATGTAGAGATTTATGAGATGGGCCACACACAAAATCACATTTCTTCCAGCCACAGTAGTGCTGTTTAGGTGTTTTATCTACAGAAAAAATGGGCCATCAGATTGTTTGGTCATTTTGTTATTTGTTTGAAAGTCACAGAGAAGAGAAATGAGATGCAGTAACGTTTTCAGCCACAACGAAGTTTCATTGGGCTGGTGGCGCTGTTTCAAAATGGAATTTCGGATGCAGCCTAAACTCAAAGCCCAATCCATTTGTTTTAACTCAAGTAGAAAGATGCCCACACTGCTGACCCCTCATATTCCCATCAAATAATATGGACAATAACCTGCATTATCTGCTTAATAAAGCATTAATGCACCTAGTGGACACCAGGAGAATAATATATATATATATATATATATATATATATATATATATATATATATATATATATATATATATATATATATACACACACACACACACATACACCCCACTGTATGACTCACCACACTTGGCTCTTTCTTCTCGTTAGTAGATTAATGATGTAAAGCTTGTGCCAAAACTAAAAGGTTCACATTTTTTTGTAATCGTGAATATACTGTATAAACAATGATGATTCATGTTCTCAGCTCCTCCGCCCACAAACACAACCAGGTGCAGCCTGTAACCTGCAGTGTGAGTCAGTGTCTCAATGCAGTGAGCAGCCAGGTTGAAAAATACAGTATATGAATATGTAGTACAGCGTTGAATGATTCATCACTATTGTGAATTGTGACTCGAAACCCATCAATTGTGCCAGTTAAAGGATCCATTAAGAAAACTACAGGTGTAAATTAGTTAGTACGCCAAGTTTATTGCATTAATCGTCTTTTGCAAATATTCATTCGATTTTAGAGGCATTAAAATGATCTACCAAAACAGAGATTCCCAGTTCAACTATTCACTTAATTGGTTTGCCCTTACATGAATTAATTACAGTTCCTTAATCTGCTAAAAAAAAAAAGTCCACTTATTGCCTTGGCTAGATTTGAGTCGACTGTATCTATAATAAGTAAGCGTCTACGTCTTCTTCTTCTACCGCTTCCCCATGAGTAAGCAAGCATCCCAGAAAGAGCTTTGTACATGTACACATGCCGTTACTGTACAACCTCACCTTGTTGGTGTGTGTGTGTGTGTGTGTGTGTGTGTTTCTGGATTTACCTCAACCGTCCATATAAATCAATATGTTAAAAAAAAGAAATTGAAAAGCAGGCCAGGTGCATTTGCAGAAAGAGAGGGAGAGAAAATGAAGGAAAAAGAAGATGTCAACCTTCACTGACGGGAAGTGTTCTGAATATCATATGCATTTAAATTTGAATGAGCTGAACTTGTGCATTTGTTTGTTTTTAGTATGCGTGTCTAGCAGCAATGTTCCTCGACTGTGCACTAATCTACGTGAGGGGACAGGGTGTCACGAGGGAGGCTGCAGCAGTGGGCCTCCTCCGGGGGAGAAATAGCAAAAGATAAAATCCTGTCACATATTGGAAACGCTTTAACTGTGGGTACCGGGCAGCCGGTAAGGCGGAGGAGGCAGAGGAGGTTTCGGTGTCATACTTTCTTTTCTTTTCTTTCACCAGTCTCTCCCTCAGCCTCGCCGCATCTCATGGAGCTTCTGGGCAACGTTCTCGAGCTCCGACTCAATGGCTGCCAAGCTTTCTATCTCTGGGTCCTGCAGATATAAATGAGAGGAGAAGTAAGGGAAATATACTGAGAGTGCAAAGTGGTACAACAATTACATAACAAGAGTTTGCCTTGTTATGTAGAATATAACGTAATGCACAAGGTCATTATTTAAAAAGGAATATAGTTGGGAAACACATTTATTCTCTTTCCTGACAAGAGTTACGTGACAGGATCGACACCACTCTCAGATAAAAGTGCTATCGCTCTTCTCATCTAACCGGCAGGAAGAAAGCAAAGTAACTTTTTACTCCCAACACTTGTTACGGAGGTAAAGAGGTGGACAGCACACCTCTGCCTTGCGGCTGGCGCTCCCCTCTTCCTCCGACCCCCTCCTCTCCTCTGGTCCCCCCCTGGCGATCATCTGCAGCTCCTTCTCCTCTGGACTCCTTTGCTTGTGTCTTTTCTTCTTCTCCTCCTCCTCCTCCTCCTCATCTTCCTCCGTGACCTCTTTCGAGTGATGAGTGACTTCCCGCTGCGCCTCCTTTCCGACCGCTTTCTTCTTCTTCACCACCAACGACTCGCCCCTCTTGGCCCACCGCTTATGGCTCTCCTTACTCTCTCCCTTCGTCTCTCCTCCGTCCTCCTCTTCCTCCTGTTTCGCCTCTTGTTTAGGGCCGTGTGAGGAATACGCAGATCTCTTCTTCTCCTCCTCCTCCTCGTCGTCTTCTTCGACAAACTTCTTCTCTTTTGATTTGATTCTGGCTGCATGCCTCTTTTCGCCAGATCCGGCACCTGGGAATGTGAAAAATAAAGAATGAAGAATGAGATATCTTTTTTTTTTTTTTTTACTCTTACACCTACAAAGCCAGAAACTCTCCAACATTAGCAAGATTACACTTCTTGTAATGAAATATTTCTTGCCAGCTGGCAGCGTTGCTCCCAATACTGCTAGCTGTGCTTTATGGGAACTAACAGCACGACTGAAGCGATCAGATGACTTGGCAAAGATCTTCCCTTTTTATAAAGTAAGTATTTCATCGGTTGTTTCTTTTGCTCTTTTAGCAAAAAGAAAACATATTTCTCAAGCAAAAACCTTAATTGCAGTCTTTATCTAAGAATAGCTGTGAACTCAAACGCATTTGAATTCTGGGACATGGAGACATTTAATCATTTCTGCTGGTGTGCTGTCAGTGTGCCAGCTGTGTGTGTGTGTGTGTGTGTGTGTGTGTGTGTGTGTGTGTGTGTGTGTGTGTGTGGGAATTCATCATGTTGATGGAAGCACTTCCATCAATCAGCCGGTCCTGAGGCGGCAAGATTTCATCTTTAAAGCATTGCACTCGCCGTAGCTTAAGAATCTGCTCTCATGCCTTTGGTCAACTTTATTACATTTTTTTTTAAATTAGCTTGGATTGTCTTTTATTCCTTAAATGAGAATACGTTTGATTCGACTATGCACTTACAACCTCAAGCTGTGATTCTTAATTAATATGCACGTTTTCCTGACGACATGTAATTGGTTTATTTCTCTTTTTGTGAAAAAAAAAAAAAAAGAAGAAAAAAGAAGAAGATATCTACTGGCCTTTCTCATCCTTGATCATGCTCTCCTCCGCTGATGGGACTCTCTTCTCTTCATAATCTTCCTCCTCCTCTTCCTCCCTCGTTTCAGCCTTGCCATCGCTCCACTCATCCACAGATGCGGACGCGTGGCTTCCTGGACTCTCGTCATGCTCCCTCTTCTCTTTCACCTCGACGTCACCGTCGTCCCGGGACTCTCCGGCTCCCATGCCGCCCTCCTTTACTCCCCCTCCGTCTCCATTTCCCGTCCTCCTCCTCTTCTGGGACAGGATGGATCGTTCACCTGGGCCTCCTAAAGCTTCCAGCATGGATCGATCTGAAAAAACGAGAATTTAATTTACTAGAGGACATTGATTTTCCCTTTGATGTTAAAACACAAAAAGCACAACAGTTTACTGCTGCGCTCATTTTGTGATGTGACTGAATTAGTGTGTTTTGGCTAAATGGAGTGGGTCAGAATGACAGATATTACGTAACAGTAAAACAAGGGTTAATCATTTGATGCTTACATGTGTCTACCTTTGTAATGTTCTCACGAAAAACCTCATAGGGACATGTCGATACCCATATATTTCTGCTTTTGTAACTTTAAAACTCAACAGAAAGGTGGCACTGAACCAATTAGTTGATTATTAAATGAATTGAGATTATTTTTAGTATCTTTTTAAATCACAAATGCCAAATATTTGAAAGATGAATCAACAATTGAAACAGCTGTTAGTTGCACCTGAACTAATAAAAGCAGATAAAGCTATCTGAGTGGCCTTCATTAGCATACCAAGTAATACATGATATATTATTGTTATTATAATGGTATGTGATTGTATTGCAAGTACTGTTATAAAACAATATACTATAGTAGTAAATTAATAAACAGCATAACAATGCATAGAAGTATGAACCTGAACTTCTGGAGAAACTCACCAGCGACATCGTCCGCAGCCGGAGGAGCTCGTGTGGTGCGTTCAGGTGCAGCGGCGTCTCTGTGCTGCTGAGCTCTCTCCTGACGACCTGCAGT
>NC_046989.1:5589141-5621641 GCF_009769545.1 Cyclopterus lumpus
TCTCTGTTATACTACTACTACTACTAATAATAATAATACAACCATTTAGGGCAAATTGTGCGACAAAAAGCTTAATTACCTTTACGTCCTCATTCTCCAGCTGACTGGGAGTCACTGGCAATGACAGAACTGCAAGAAAAGCAAAGAAAAAGATGCATCATCCTCTATCGTAATAATGATCACTGTGTTACTATATAATCCCTGAAGAAGCCATTGTTATTCTCCCCGTCACCAAAAACACTGGCTGTTTCAACAGGGGACCAAATGTGCCAGAAAAGGTGCGCGTGAATCCACTCCAACCTCCGCCGCGGTTAAAGACGTGCGTGTGCCTGCGTGTGTGTGTGAGTGAGTGTGTCCGTGTGCCTGTGTGTGTGAGTGAGTGTGTCTGTGTGCCTGTGTGTGTGAGTGAGTGTGTCCGTGTGCCTGTGTGTGTGAGTGAGTGTGTCTGTGTGCCTGTGTGTGTGTGTGTGTGTGTGAGTGAGTGTGTCTGTGTGCCTGTGTGTGTGCGTGTGTGTGAGTGAGTGTGTCTGTGTGCCTGTGTGTGTGAGTGAGTGTGTCCGTGTGCCTGTGTGTGTGTGTGAGTGAGTGTGTCTGTGTGCCTGTGTGTGTGAGTGAGTGTGTCCGTGTGCCTGTGTGTGTGTGTGTGTCGCTGTCCTCGGTGCTGAAGCCGAGCAGTCGCATCTCCAATGCAGGTTTTTTTTTCCCCCCTCTCTCAACAAACTGTGCATACCTGTGACGTGACGTCACTCAACTTCAAGCCGCACGCCGTTTTTCTTACCGCAGCTCGACAGCAACGTCAACACGACGAGTCCTCTCGCGACCATTGTTTGGGGGGAAACGAGGCTTCTTTTGTAGCAATGAAGCTCTCCGGCAAGAATAGAAAGACAGCGAAGCTTATATCAGAAGGTGTGACGTCACCCCCTTTTTAAAAAAAAAAAAGACGGTCGGTGTTTTTTATTTTATTTTCACGTTCGCATCCCGAACTCTAAACTTAAATTGGCTTTTCGGTACTTCCGGAGAGCCAGATGTCTTTGCAGCAGCAGCAGCAGCAGCAACAGAAGCAGCCTCGGTCCCTCTCCCGTCTCTCCACCTGACACCGGAGCCGCAACAGCGCCGGCTTTTATACGGAGAGATGACGAGAGAGGAAGTGACGTCATCCACGGGGCCAATTGGTATACCCCTCGCACCTGATCGTACACCTCCATGGTTGTGAGAGCGTGCATAGGTGTGTGGAGTATTCATGTGTACTCCTAGTAGATATATTATGTTTTTTTAAAATATATTTCATAATACTTTTTGGGTCTCTTGGTATTGGTTCTGTTCTGCAGGAACATACAAGATATTAAACATAAATGAGTATAAGTGGAGAAAAAAAAAACGCCCTTTAATCCGATCAAGCACGTGACTGATTTTGAATACAGATGCACAGATTGCATTATGTTGTGTTTTCCTGTCCAGGACAAAAGGTCAGCCGTCGTGCTGTATTTGCTGATCGACGTCTCTCTCTTTTCTGACTGAATGTGTTGCTAGGTGACGATTTATTGAAAAATGATTGCCGTCATGGCTGTTATTGTGCAGGGAGGCTCGAATGGATGTGAAAAGATAAAGAAAAGAAAACCCTTTTACACATTTCACGAGCTCAGACCATTCAGCATTTATAAACCCGCATTATCAAAGAGCTGTGTCACATAATATAACATACACAGTCTATGTAATTAATTATATAGCTATAAATATAAGTTGATATGCCCATTGTTGGACCATTAAATATGTAAATTGCAAATGCAGTTATACAATAAGGGTAAAGAAACATGCAGTAACACCTGAATTAATTTAGGATGTGACATGAATTCCTCTCGCTCCCCATTAATAAATGATCATTTGGTGACTCGTTAACACTTAAAGGATGGCGAATGTTAATTCCCAATTATGTCATACATTTATTTATACAACACCAGATGTCTACTGGACATACATGTGCACAATTTGCTAAAAAATCTAAATGCTGCGTGATCCAACGGTCTTTGTTTGTTGTCGCATTCACAAGCTATTGGAGTTTTTATTTGAATTAGTTTTAAATGTTATTTAAGTGTGTACATTACATGTCATTTAATGTGTAGCACGGGAGAGAATAGTGCAGTAAAACCTCAAAACATTGGGCAGGTGCACATTGATGAATCAGGGGCAGAATGAACAGACCTGTTCAAACATACATTAGTGCGATAAACACAATGTGTATGGATTCAGTCAGGAATCTGATTGATTGATTATTATTACGATATCATTTCAGACCGCAACATGCAGGTGTTTGCATCTGAAATGCCCCCTTTTTCTATACAAAAAAAAAAATGGTTTCCACCTGAATTGGTGCAAATATACATAAATGTGAAATAAATGTAACTTAATCACGATTATGCATTCTTTTTATGACGTCCTTAAAAGCATGTGGTCTGAAACCAGAATGGCCGACAGCAATTGAATCAAAATGAAAAAGAAACACATGATGCGAGAAGCGTTGTTTTCATATAGTTTCATTATGTGAAGGCGTGTCTCCGTTTCTTAACGAGCTCATTGTGAATACAGCCTTCAGACGGTTTGCTCTCTCTCTCTCTGGTAAAGTTCTGCGTCTCTGATGCACACAAGCCAAAACCAGACAAAAGAGGTTTTCTGAGGTGCGGCTCCGACTGTTTGCCGTTTCAAATGTCCTGCTGCTCCGTCCACCGATGTCCCAAAGACCTCATTGTGCTTCCAGAGACACAATAAATGGTTTTAAAAAAGGCCCGTGTTTGTCCCGCATTAAACCAGAGCGGCGGCAGGCTTTGTTTAAACATGAAGAGGGCTTTTCGTTGAATGCAATAATAAAAAAAGGAGGTCATTATGAAATCCAACAGCTTCGAGGACTCATTGAAATTCAGCCCAGAGATAAACGGTAGAAAACAGGGGACACGGGATATATTGTAATATCCCCAGATCCTCTCGAGTGTTTCTAGCATCCAGGGGAAAAAAAAGAAAGTGTTCACTAAATAAAACATGTTTTAAAAAAAATTATCCTGTGGTTTTTGCCTGCATTATGTAAGCCATGTTTACCTTGGGAACCATCCCATTCTGCTCCAACCCTCCCGTGCAGAGTACACACTCAAAAGCTTTTCATTTCCTTTTCAAGAGCTAAATCAAAGTAAACCGAGCCGAGCTTAATATAGCTTCCACCTGGCCTCGTGCTTTCACTAATTAAAACGGAGTCAATACATACTGTGCACTCTGAACCAGCCTGTACGATACTGGGAGTGTTGGTTCACTGCGGTGGGTTACTTTGTCTCCTCTGGTGCTCAGCGCATTATACTAATAATAATAACATTTCCATCTTTACACTTTTTTTCCCCCCCCCATCAGATCAGAGCCTCTCGTGTGACAGTGAGAATTTGAGCTCCGTCAACCTCCCAGGAAAAACGTTTCTAAAATCAGTTTTGCAAAAATGTAACTTAATACCTTTCTTTTAAAAAAAAATGTTTTAAATTAAAAACACTTTCAGTTTTGGACAAAGTGCGATTAGTTTAATGTTTTGTGTGTGGATGTATAAACGTCACAACACTAGTTGCATGCAGAGAAAGCTCCTCAGCAACAGGCTCCTCCAACCGCATGAAATATATTGAGCTTGTTACGATTCTGTGTGCTGCTATTTGGGGCCACAGACATGCTGCGTGTCGGTGTCTCACTGGCTTCCCCCTTTTGCAGGTGATCCACTGCGTCGCCTCAAAGCCACATGAACCCAGGTCATCCCACAAGAAGGAGCAGGAGGAGCAGCAGGAAGAGGGCCGCCGGAGACGGAGCGCCAGGCGGACCGGACTCGGCTGCTATCGGCCGGGTGAAGATGTACGGGTGTTCCTACAGATGAGACAGGGAGCATATGGGATGTTATAGTCACCGTGAGTTGTGCAATCTTAAAAGCATGTACATGAGCATCATTGAGGAACATGTTCCACAGCTTGACATGGTCTTTATATAAAATGAACAAACTGGTTTCCATGAATTGTGTGGTGAAGCACTTGCTCTGATGAAAGCCACACGGCCTCAAACGGGAGCATTCTTCTTCTACAAAGTATATGTTGGTGTGTTTAAGATGTCAGACCAACAAAAAACAACCAGGAAACAGACAATAAGCAAACTTCGAAATTGGTTATTCAAGGAATTAAATTGTTGTTTTTGAACAACTGCCTTGAAAGTCTCAGGAGGTCCGAGCTTCCTCGAACACATTAACAGAGATTTCAAAATAGTCCCCGCTTGCAGAAATAAACTGTAAACTGGAACAGAGTATGCATCTTAAGGTTTCAAACTTCTCCAAAAGGTTTTTTTTTAATTATTATTCTGCACGGAAATCAATGTATTCAATATTCAGGGTAGAACCGATGTATCACCTCAAATGGTGTATGAAAGCTCTAGTTTCTTATTATCGGTTTTCTTCTGGTTTGGTTTCGTGGTTTTAATCAAAACCTCCTGAAACTTGGAGGTTAAAGACCCAGCTAGCTTACAGGACCTTACCCTGGGTGGACAGATGAGACTGATGGGGTCAGAGAAGCTGCTCACAACCAGCTTCTCACCCTCAGGCTGAAACTGAGCAGACAAACACATGAGGAACAAGTCATTTGTGGAAAAAAAACAAACATGTAAACATACTGTATGCATACGTTTATAAGTTGCAGCATTATACCGATTAAATAAACAGTGTCCTTATTTTTCCTATATGCTCGTGATCTACAGCGTCTTCATTATTAATTATACGACGTAATGTTGTGACCGTCTGAGAGTTGTTCACCATGTTGTTCCACAGTCCCTTGGCCAGCTCCTCGTGCCCCTTGATGGTGAAGTGGAAGCAGTCGTGAGTGAAGAAGGTCATGTCAATCTTCCCATTCTGCTCGGGGTGAAGAAGACAAGAAAGACACAGGTATGGATTTCATTTGGTGAAACTTCTCCCTCGTGTTTCAGCCTCGTGTTCAAAGCCAAAAGCTTCAGCCGACACACTCAGGACCTCAACGACTCCATCGCTACCGTGCGGTGTTTCACACCGGTTCCTCTACACCGATAGATATATATATATATATATATATATATATATATATATATATATATATATATATATATATATATATATATATATATATATATATCGTTAATTGGCCCTTGAGAGCGAGGACAGATTACCGGGAGGCGCGGAGGGTCGGCGTGTTTCAGAAAGGGCTGAAGGACGACGGCGAAGTCGTCCTTGAAGAAACGGTCGCTGTGCAGCAGCGACTCGAGTCTCCTCTGTGGACGGGGAGCAAAATCCATTTACAGCCACCATGCAAAAGTACTTAGAGAGAGTTATTTTTTAAATGTTTCCCGTTATGGATAATAAGCACACTCTATACATTGAGGAGTATATGAACTGCACCTGCAACTCCAGGTTGACTTCTACCAGCTCTTGAAGCTCAGGAGACGCGGCCGCTGGCTCGATAAGACACGGGCAGAACGACCTAGACCAGAGGGAAGAGCCAGAGGAGCAGAAATGAGGAGCAGAATGTCAACCAATCAAGGAAAAAGGCTAAATAAATATGAATGTTGTGGAGGTGTAGAAAATAACTGGAAAGATTCATGCGATGAACTAAACACACATTTAGATTCACACACTCTTTCATTTTATTTTTTTATTATTTTTAATTCATTTATTTATTTCATTATAATATAATTTTTTCAAAACTTGAAATATATTTTACTTACTTATTCATTAATTTTTCTATTTCATTATAATATTTGTTTTACACTTGAAATGCTGGACACAAGATGATTTCTGCCGTACGTCACAGGGAAGCAACAATAAACAAAATCACATTGTTGAAAATATCCGGCAAGATTCATGTTGATGAATTTTATAAACACCAAACTCTGCATTGAACGTCAAATGTGAAAGAACGAGCGCCTCACCTCTGGAGCAGGCACCCCGGGGTGGGCTTCTGCACCTCCCTCAGAGTCTGCATGGGAAGTATCTGAACGATGTTAACGATCATACGAGGAACCTGAAACGTGGAGAAAAGACCACACGGATGAGGAAGTGACGTCATCCTGGGACCAAGACGAGCGTCTCCAGACGCCAAACGAGCTTCGGTTCCTTCCGCTTCACCTCATTCATGAGCATCTCCAAGGAGACGGTGATGTAGTGAATGAAGTTATCCGCTGAGAAGAGAGCCTAGAGAGAGAACGCGGAGGGTAACGACCTCAAAAAGTGTTTTTATGTTATTTTATTGAACTTAAAAGGAGGAAAAAGACTGACCTTATCTTTGCAGTAGTCGCAGATGTCATTCATGCCCATGAGAATGGTCAAAAGCTTCCAGTCTTGCTCAAAGTTCAGACCCTAAAAACATAAAGAAGAGGAGACATAAAAAGAGGTCAGAGTCAAACATTTGGTTCATAAAAATATGTTCAGGGACAGCCTCGTGCTGCAGGACACCTCGGCTTCCATCTGTTGCACATTGAATAACCCGATCACTGTACCTCGTAACCTCTCAGTGTGTCGATCAAATGTCTCGTCTGGACAGGGAGGTTGCTAGAGAAAGACCCAACAACAACAACAACAACGACATATGGCTTTAGAAGCATGGTAATAAATAATTAACACATTAAACTGTGTGTGTGTGTGTGTGTGTGTCACACGGTCCAGTCAGTACAAGGTGTTGTGTCCAGTCACAGCCAGGTTGAAGCCCGTCTCGCTGATGTGAGCCTGCATCCCGTGGACCGTCTTGCCGGCGGCGGCGCCGAGCAGATCGGGATTGAACAGCTTGATGATGTCTAATAAAATGGAAAAGAAAACGTGAGAAGACGAATGCGCTACTGTTTTCTTAATAAATAAAAAAATATAATACGTGTGATTAAAACATCTTACTTGCCAAAGTAATGACATGCTGAAATGACCCGTAGCCTCCGATGCTGCAAGACGGAGAGATGTCAAAATTAGTACGTTTAAATTGTGTTTATTTATAATTAATGCACCGGTTACAAAAGGAAAATATCCCCCCAAATTCCATCTCTTACACAAAAACACGTGTTTGAAGATCGGACGTCATTTTTTTTTAGACAAAAGTATGCACATGAATATTTATGATGTCAACATGCAGGACCTCTATAGCGAGGTTGTTATCCGTGCGAGAGACCCCGTTACAGATTTCGGTCACCTCCACGACACGTGGCGAAACTCGATGGGAATCCCGAGGACGGTGGTGGCGTTGGCGCCGATGGCCGTCTGAAAAGGAACGACATCACAACATCAGAAATATGATCAGAACTCCGGGAAAAGGAGGTGATTTTTATTTATTTTTTTCTCACTTAAATGACAACAATTGCACTTCTGGTATCGACTACTGCATTTCTGAGGAGGTCTCGTATCTTTTTAAATAAGCTTTAAATGTGGCTGACAAATATTATACAAAAGTAATCTGGCTCCACTATTTTCACTACAACATTTAGTCATCTGGATTTTAATAGCACATTACATAATGTACGGTATATTACTATTACAGCTGAAGAAAACAACAACAATAAAAAAGACACCTACCGTCAGCGAATCCCCCAAAGCAGCGATGACTTTGATATCTGCTGCCTTCACAAATTCAACTACATTAAAAAAAAAAAGGGGGGGGGGGGGGGGGGGGGGGGGAAGAAAGATGGAGACGAACGAAAATAACGTTTCTACTCTCGGGGTTTAAGAGATGCATGACGACGTGACCTCGACCGACCTGAGGAGGGCACAGAGGGCGAAGGGCTCATGTCCGGGCATTGGAACACCGGATGCTTGAAGCTCACCGGTCGAGTTTTCTCTGGAAACTCCTGAGAAAGAAGAGAGAAGAGAGAGAAAGAGAGAGAGACCTCATCACTCAGGACTAAACCTTTTAAATCCATCAGGTACAGACTGAATGTCCCAAGAGGGAGTTCATCTCTAGAACTTGTTGTTCACTCGTTGACCCTCGCTTTGCTCTTTGTTTTTAGTCCGACACACAGATGCTTATTGTGCACATACTGATGCCTGCTGATCTGGGATCAGTAACCGGCCTCTTAGTTTAAAAGTAGGTTACCCATTGTTATATACACTTCTATTGTTTTTAGTTGTTTCGAGTTTGTCCAATGTTTGTGTCGGCTAATGTTGAATGAACATTAATTCATCTTTTTTTTTTTTTGTCCCTTTGAACATGATTTAAATCAAATAACTAAATAACTGTCTGCCAAGAGAGATCTCTTTTGTGTTTAATACATATCATCTTGCGTGAAGTACCTTGTGGAGGGCCTCCTTGCTGTAGTGTCGTATCCCCTCCTCGTACTCCCACCACCACTCGTTGCCTTAAAGAGAACGATTACCACCAAAGTGTCCATCCGACGCTCTTCAATTGGCCCAAAAACATACTTCTTGGCATGCGTCTTTCGATATAAATCAACATTTAAAAGCAAAAACAATGATCCTTTTTGGTTAAATGTTGCATTCTATACATGCTTTTTTTGTTATTCTATCATAATATTACACACACCATAAACAATCCGTTCCAGAGGTTGTTGTGACATTAAAAACAGGCCTCGCAGGTGTGCTTGTTTCAGCACTTACCTTTGACAGAGCAGGGCGCGAGCAGACATGTTGCCACGGCGATCCAAAGCCGCTCCATAGTGGTGCGTATGGGCCGGTCAAATGGGTCCCCCCTGCACAATGTGATGCTCAGCGTTACAGCACAGTCACTTTGTCCCCCTCCCCATCCCCCTCTCATCCCCCTCCCCCTCTAAAGCTGGGTGACGACCTGCAGGTCCACCGAGAGCCATTTGATCAGCGTCAGCACAACAACAACAACAACAACAAAGGGTTTCAGATTCTCCACATTACACGGTTTGTAAATTAGGAACAAAACCGATGTCAGTGAAGAAAAACATTAAAAAACAAGCACTAAATATCCATATATCATTTATTAATTTCTTTATAAACTTGTATTTGCGATGGTAAAAACGTGACCAGTGTTTCATTTGAGACAAACTGAGTTGTGTCGACGTCCCGTTTGACTTCATGCAGGCCAATTGGTTTTGATCAACAACAACAACAACAAGCACGGACTGTGGAACTGAACCAATGGACTTTGGGGGAGGGGTGAGAATGTGTTTAAAAAAAAGGAAGTTTCTTATTTTGTTTTGATAAATACTGGATGGCCTAACCATGGCTTCATTTCGCAGATTTAGGTCCATTGTAGCTGAAAAGTGTCGGCGGAGATCCAACTTGGACTTTTGGTGAGGGGGTGGGAATTCTCACAACAGCTGAAGTTGTATACACACACACACACACACACACACACACACACACACACACACACACACACACACACACACACACACACACACACACACACACACACACACACACACACACACACACACACACACACACACACACACACACACACACACACACACACACACACACACACACACACACACACACACACACACACACACACTTCCTGTAATATATGGAAACAATCCAGAGTTTGAGGCGCTGCTATCTTTAAGGCTGCTCCAATTTCTGCCTCAGCGAACTCGAGGCTTAACGAACTAAAAAAAGAAAAGAAAAAAGGCGGATGTGGGATGAGAGGAGCTGCCGAGCTACCGACCACGAGGGTGAAATCAAAGCCCGTTGGTGGAAACGCACCACGCACAGTACATCTTTCACTGCTCCGCTTGCGCCACACACCGTTTTTCTCTTTAGATTGTTGTTTGGGGTTTTAAAAGAAAAAGAAGCGTCTGTAGGATTTTAAAAAAAAAGAAGGATGTGCATCAAGGATTCTTTGACAGCTCAGTGACTTTGACTTCAGCAGCTTCTCATCCTTTGTGTCTGTCGTGTATGAAAACATAACAAACATCAACGCGGTGAACTCAGAAAATTATATATTATCTATCCCGGTACAGCTTTTTCTATTGATTAAAGCAAACTGCTCAACAGATTTTCTTATTCTCATACGAATGACACGACATGGCCCCCCGAGCACAATTTAGCACTATAGTTGAATGAACATCAATTCATCTTTTTCTTTTTAAGTGAATTACAGGTTTGAAAAAGTACTGACTCAACACATCAACCAAATGAGTAACTAATTAATGCAAAAATTCATGTAAAAATTAGCTCAGTCAAGTATCTGCAAATAAAGGGGGTGCCTAAAATGAAAGTAAAAATTAGAGAAAACATGCAAAAACATGACTTTTTTTTCTTTTTACCAACTAGCAAATAAAATGACTCGCATGTTCCTGCCTGTTATTTTTCTAAAAGAAAAAGAATTAGAATTGAGGCAGTGTGTGATGTTCTCAAAAAAGGGAAAGTAGGAAGAAACTAAAAAGCACATTTCAGATTCCAACTATGCCTTTGATTTTTGTATTTTTTTTCTTCTCCATGGCGAGGACACGGGTGCTTCCGTCAGTATCCTGAGTCACAGACCAGCAAGTTCCAAGTCTGTGGTGTACTCTCAACGCTCTGTAGCATTGTCCATAAACACCCTCCCCCCTCCCCCCCACACTCCAGTCTCTCTCCAGCACAGGACCAGCTTATTTTAAACAGAGAAAAAGGAGTTGTGGGACTGCACAGTTCAGCAGCCATCTTTAGTCTTTATTTTTGAGTGAGAGAAGCGCTCAGACTGGCAAGTTTTCAGCTCGTGAGCACCAGCTGGCAGAGCCTCCTGTCAGTCTTTCACTGCACTCGCGCCGTCTGGCTCCCTCTCTCTCTCTCTCTCTCTCACTGCTGCTGCTCTTCCTCTTCCTCCTGGGCCGGACCCTGGGCTTGCGTTTCTTCCTGACCCGGGGGCTCGGCCTCGGCCTGCGACTGTTCCTGAGGGGGTCTAGGTGGGGGCGCTGGAGCAGGTACGGGCGGGCGAGGAGGAACTATGATTTGGTGCTGGCGCTGCCTGTAGGCGATGACCGTGCCGAGCAGCAGGGCGATGACGGTCATGAGGTAGAGGTCCCACTCCGGGCCGAGAAGCTGGTCCAGGTCCACCTGAGAAATCAGCTCCTTTAACTGACGGGGAGCCAAAAAAGGCAAATGGGGAGAGAGGACAAAGACGCACATGATTCATTCAGTTCCCTCTGATGAAGTAGCACTTAACTTGAATTACAAGTCCTTTCTAATTTCACAGCCAAATTGTCACAGGTCCAGAAAGATAAAGTACTCACATTAAGATCCTGCAGGTACTGCAGAGTGTAAACCAGGCCCAGCTTGCACAGGGCCAAGAAAACCGGAACCTGGGCATCAGGACTGGCTTCCGCGGCCATGTCGTAGAAGCGCTTGGCTAAATGGATGTCCTGCAGCACCACAAGAAACAAATCTGAATCACAAATCAGTCCCACGGAGACATTAACTGCACTCTGCGTCCTTAAATCAATGCGACCGAGCGGATACGAGTGAAGCATTAAAAGCAAGCCGATGTTTTGGGAGTCGGTGGAACTCGGGTGCCCACCTGTTTGATGCCCAGGCCTTTCTCATGCATGTAACCCAGGTTGAACATGGCCTGGGCGCTGTGCTGCTGCTCCGATGCCAGTCTGTAGTGGATGACGGCCGTCTCATAGTCCACATCTGTGCCCTGGCCGTAGTAGTGGTAGTCCCCTAGTTTTATCCTCGCCACGGTGTAACCTGGGAAAGATAATTAGATGCATCGACTCTCAATTCCAAGTACAAGTTTATGTAAACCAATCATAGATGCGTTCCTCGTTGAAGTGTGTGGACTCACCTTGTGCTGCCGCTCTGGTCCAGTGGAGCAAAGCCCGAGGGTAGGTCTCGTTCTCCGTGAAGATCCGTGCTCCTTCTGCTTGTTACAACCCGTACACATAAAACAGCGGTTAGAAGGTCACTTCTCCACAGAGTTGCTGGTTTGTCACACTCGACACTAAAAGCCACGGTTCCTCTTACTCTGGTCCAGAATGAAGGCCACGTTGCTCTGGGCCACCTCGTAGCCCTGCTCAGCCAGCAGCAGGTACTGGACCAGCGCCGCGTCGGACTCGCCCTCCTTAAAGCTGCCGTAGGCCGCCATGAGTCGCTCTGACCAGCGGCCGCGTTCGCACACGTTCTTGAAAAGCTGCGACGAAAAAGAAGCAGACGCGCCGCAAACCGGGGTCAGTGGCACGCGATGATGTCACAACCAACAGGAGGACAGAGCTGCGCCTCCAAGGGGGGGGGGGGGGGGGGGGGGGCCTCACCTCCACGGCGGTGTGGCAGGAGCGCATCACACCGGTACCGGTGGCGTGCATCTGGGCCAAGTTGTAGAAGGCCAGGATGTGGCCCGCCTGCGAGGCCAGGTTGAAGAATTTGAGTGCCTGCTTGTAATCGCGCTTTACGCCGATGCCGTCTGAGGAAAACGACGACAGGAAGAAGAGAAATACAAACGGTCCGTTAAATGGAAAAAAGAAGCATTCGAGTCTAAAGAAAATAAAGAGTAAGAGAGACGTGCAGGTTAAAGAAACAGAATATACGAATATTCAGATGCAGTCAAAACCAGGCACACAACAAGGGAAAAAAAAATGACAGAAGGCCGTGACACATTGTGTACCACACACACACCATGCACAGGTGGACCGACACACAGACTCACTGTAATACATGGTGCCCAGCTGGAGTTGTCCGTCCACCCAGCCCTGCTCCGCTGCCTTCTGGAAGTATTTCAGTGCCAGCTCATAGTTCTGAAAACACCAAAACAAAAACGCCTTTCAGGAGGCCGCTCTGATTTCAGAACGAGACACACACGTCTGGTAGCGTGCACACCAAACACCTTTATTTTTTTACAATATTACTACTTCCTAATTCTGAAGCTGCCACATTTGCACCACAGAGTAAGCTGGAAATGAAAAGTCTGAGAAAGTGCATCTTAAAACTTGGAATATGTAAAGGTTCCTTACTATTGGGACACCTCTCCCATACAGGTAGGCCATGCCCAGGCCACTCTGTCCCACTGGATTACCCTGGATAAAAAAAAATTTAAAAAAGCAACACGTAAATGAAAAAGGACTGCATCAAAGCAATTAATGACATTAAAAAAAATATAACAATAAAAACACCACAAAAAGGTAGATTATCCAGTTCAGATAATAGACGCCAGGCTACAGCTACATTCTTACCAGGTCAGAGGCCTTCTTAAAGTACTGCAGGGCCGTGTCGTTGTTCTGGGGGAGATACTCGCTGCCTTCGGAGTACATCTGAAAAGGACAGGAGGGACATTTATTAGAAATCGAACACGTGATGCATCGCCTAAAATATAAATGCACCGCCCTCTGATTTCACATTAGTGCCAAATAATTGGCTGCATTTAGTTTGGTTTCATTTTAGAACAGCTTTCCGCTCTCCACCTCGCTGACTGCTACTCCCAAGTCATATTTATTATGTTTACAAACAGATAAGTGAAAAATAACTTATTTAAAAGGGACAATGTCCAGCAAGCTTGTCAGTGTAAAATAGAAGAAACAACTGTAATAAAATTGGACTGTTTCAAACAACACCGATCACAGGCGTCCAACCCACCTTGCCGAGGAAAGCCATGGCGTGTGTATTCCCGGCATTTGCAGCCTGGGTGAAGTAGTCATACGCCCTCTGTTGGATAGGAGCACAATACACACATTTAAAATGGTGCTAAAAAAAAGAGAATAAATACTTTTAAATACATTTTTGATCAAAGAAAGTCACCTGGGGGTTCTGTTCTACTCCACGTCCTCCGTGCAGGTGCAGCTGACCCAATCCCACCTATCGGGGAGAACAAGGAACCGTATTCACGTCAGTGAAACGCAATTAGAATGATGCATGTCATATTATATTATTATTTAATATAAAAAAAATGTAATTTTACAAAATGACATCTCGTCTGCCTCCAACTATGTAAATGTGGATATTTGCATATATATATATATATATATATTTTCTCTAAAACTGTCAATACATTTTATTAAAGATACACGTACGGAATGGGACGGTGATATCGACTCATACTATCTATGTATGTAAACATAGTGGCTGCATATTTACGATGACATTAGTTCACCTGAGCTTGAACATCTCCTTTCTCAGCCAGAAACTGGTAGTACTGGATCAAGTCCTCCTCCAGCATCCCACTGGTGGACCCTGGGTTCTCCACCTCGTCCAGCAGCCGGATCCTCTGCACCGCTGAGCCCCCGGTCAGGGACACATCATTGGCCACTGGAGAGAAAAAAAGGATGGGAGAGAAAGAGTTTTGATCATTTTATTCACACGGTGACAGTTCACACTTGAATATAATAAAAAGAAATGTAAATGCGTACCCTGATTTGCCACAAGTCTGTAGTGCGTTAGCGCTGACTCACAGCTCTGGGGAACACCCACACCTCCCCAGTATCTGTAGCCCTAATGAAACAATTAGAGGGAATGTCTTTTTCTTTTCTTTTTTTTTTTTAAACGCACATTAAGAAATAACCAGACAGCAAATTGCTCTACTAAATCAACTCACCAGGATCATATGAGCAACCAGGTTTCCACCCAGTGCACCAAAAGTGTAGTAAACCAGGGCCTGATGAACAGAGAACGCAGGGAAGATGTGAACAGTTGTTGGAAAAAGAGGGATGAGACATGCCATAACATTAATTTATTCAGTCGTACAGGATATTAAAAAGTACCTTAGCCTGACTTGAGTTAACTCCAAGTCCTGCTGCGTACAGAAAGCCAAGAGCCTATGAAAAGGTAAACAAAGAAAGCAGAGTGTCACACACAACCGATTCTCCAAATGATAAGCGGATTTGATGAGATTTTCACATGGCTTTTCTATACTTTTTAAAATCAGGTGATGCGTTAACATTCTGGACGAGATCTTTACCGTCTGAGCTTTAGGCGAGCCCTCGACGGCGAGCTTCTCAAACATGGCTTTGGCCGTGGTCACGTTCTGGTGCATGTAGTCTCCAAACAGCATGGCATAGGCCACCTTCTCCATGGCTTTCTGGTGGCCTTTCTCTGCTACTTTCAGCAGCTTTTCGTATAACCTGAAAAAAAAAAAAGGTGCCGTGAGTGAAGTCAGAATGGCGTGTGCATAACAAACAGTACCGACATGACAACTAAAGCAAGTACGGATGTGCTAATCGAAGTCACGTGGTAATAAAGCACACACTTATAGCCCCCACGAAAACTACATTTACAAATCAGATCATGTTGCCTGGTAGACCACATAATAGGATGCCATTTATTTTATAGCACTATTGTTTGTTTTTTCAGAGCACCAATTGTTATTAAAAAAAAATCCAAATGCATCTTACAAAAAGGACCAAACTTACTCTTTCTTCTGGGTCCTCCTGGTGGTGGCATTGAGCATGCGCAGGACAGTCACATACTGCTCATCGGCCTCCTCGGCCAGCAGTCTCTGCTGCGCCTGCTCCTCCGCTAAGGAAACGAGAGGAGAAGTGAGAACATACAGATGAAGAAGAAAGAAAAAAAAAAAAGCTTTTATTTTGATAGGGAAATAATAATCTTTGAAGAAATTTCATTTTAAATCTGTATTTAAGCTTCAAAACAGGACACTAAAAAGGTAGATATTCGTTCGTCCCATTTGCTTTGACGGCTAAGTTGAAGACTTACTCTCACAGAAACCCCACTTCTTCTCCTGGTCATAGTCATAGATTGTGGCGCACCACAGCCGGCCATCCCCCCGTCCATCAGTGGTACAGTCAAAGTACTCCCTCCCCTGGAAGAGGAAGGGGAAGATGCAGGGCTCTCCATGGGCTGTGCCTCCATTCACCACAGGAACTGTAGACAAATGATTAAATATAATTATTTATATCATTTTGAGAACTTTAAGGATGCCTCGTGCTCACAACATGGCCACCATCTCTTGTGTGCATCACCTGATGGTCCTCACAGCTTGCACGAGAAAAGGATCTGAATTCCTCCCCGACTTGTACAGACGGGGGAAAAATGTCATTCTTTGTGACATCTGTTGTGGAAATGCCCAGAAGCGCACATTTTATTGGTCTGAAATAGTTTCCGTCATGGATGAAATACGACATGCAAATTTCCCAGTTCGTCTTGCGTGTTTGCTCGTTCAGACATTTTAAGCGTTTGGCTCATTTGCTACAAACCATCTTTGTATGAACCAGAAAGCGTGCAAACCATCCCGCTTTGCGATTAGGTAATTGGCTGGATCTAGATCCATTATGAGCGTCAGCCTTTCTTAAAACCTTTAATAAAGGCCTGAGCTGCCACTGGAACATGGTTAATGAGCTTTTAGAAACACACTATGAAACATAACCTTTACTGTTGTATACATTTCTCTCCCCCTCCATTTTGTGTCTGTAATATTTGGTCTATAATAATTTCGAAAAAAATACATTTAAAATAACTATGTCCATTGTGATCTCTTGTTTTCTATGAAACAGCAGTCGGTTAATTATAATTGATATAAGTTTTTAAAAATCCATCTTCATACAAACTTAATGTTATATTTGTGCAAGATGACAGCAAGAACATTACGATCCAAGTAAAATGATGCAACTGGCTGCAAGAGGAGCCACAGGTGCAAGGAGCTGTTTATTTCTCATGGGGTTTAAACCGTTTATCCAATGTGGCGCTGCCCTGAAACCACAAACTGCTTCGCTCAGAGTCAGCAATACTGAAAACAGGTTAACGTGTCAAGACCAAACAAAGTTCACAAAATAAGTCTATATTCTATAAAACAGACGTGATTTACGACAGGGTTACAACCTCATGGCGTTGAGGAGTCAGTAAAGCCACTGACAGACTATCACTGCTACAGGCATGGGTGCTTGCAGGTGGAACAGACTAGTGGTCCCTGAAATGTACCACTAACAATTCACACTACTTAACAATATGGCTCTAAACTCTATAATTTCTAATATCAAAGCAATTGCATTTGTTAAAAATTGTCAGCTGTTGTATTTGAAACCGCAAAGCTAAGACTCAACCTCAAATCTCACTTCATTACAAGGTCATAATCCGGCTCACCGACCCTTCTTAACACAGCTATGTGAAGCCTTTAAGGAGAATAGAACCAGCTATCATTAATCATAATCCTGATATTTTAGGGGTGTCCACGTGCAACTGCATGCTGCAGGAGCCACAGTGGTTTTAGCTATTCCACTATTGCATCCATTTCTGGCTTTCTGGAAGTATGCCAGCTAATGATCTTTGTGCCACACAGACATTTGAAGACACATACATAAACCAAGATAACACACCATGGCCAGAAAAGGTGTGTTATTTAAAACAGAGAAGCTCAGAACTGGATTCATAACAATCAATACATCAAAATACAACAATCAGACATGTTTAAGGATTTCCCAGTGGAATACCCAAAGTTTACCAAGTAACCAGCTTTGTTTTCTGACAGCACTGCACAAAGTGTTTACAGCTCACTGCTTGAGCTAGAATGTGTTGTTACCGTACCCTCTTTAGGTTTCTCTTCAACTGGAGGAGGCTGCTCGGGCAGGTCCTCCTTCTCCTCTCCCTCCAGTCCCTCCGCCGGGGACTGTTCCTCCTCCTCTGGCTGGGACACTTCGTGACCAGAGGTCACAGAGGAACTGGCCACGATGTCAGTTGCCAAATGGACGTCTTCCTCTTCAGAGTCTGGATCATGGTAAGACTGGAGGGGTGATCGAGGAGTTATTGTCAAGGAACAGATAAAAGCGGGGAATCGCATTGCATATTTAAAAAAAAAGGTTGAATGCAACTGCATGAGGCAAAAACTGTGGATGGCTATGCAACAGAAACCTGATGGTATAGATTATTTGTAAAGTTAAAAGATTTACTAGTCAAGCAAATTGTATTTAGATAGAACAGGTGAACATTTTTTTAGTGGTCTGCTTCCCCATCACATGTACATTTTCCAACAGAAATCAAGTCGTTCACCCTCTGGGGTTTATTAATGTGCCAACATCCAATGTGTCATGACGTACCTTCAGCTCTGGCCCGTCATTCCCATGTTGCTCCTCATCTGAAAAGTATCAACAAAAGTAAACACGGTGTAAACTTGAGATGGGGAAGAAAAAAAAATGCATGCTAAATATAAAACAGCTGCTTGCAACAGTTTCAGAAACGTAGACACTTCTGTCAGCGCATATATTATGCAGTTATATATCACACTCACCAGCTGTTATTTCTTTGGCGAAGACCATCAGCAGAAGGGTCAAAAGATAAATCGTTCTCGCATTTTTAAAACACCTTTTATAGCCCATTGTTGTTGGTGTTGACAAGCTAACGATCTGCTAGCTGTAGCTGCTGCTGTGTCTCACACCAAACATTCAGCTACGGTTGAGTCACACGACGACGTGTAGCATGAATAAACTCGCACACACGCTCGACTAAACAGAACTTTTCTCGGAATGACCACTTGGTAGATTTCAGCCACTGCAGCTGTAAAAAAACAAACAAGCTAACGCAGAGCTACGTTAGCAGAGCAGCAACTGTCTGAATGACGTTTAACGTTCGCTAGCTAACAAGCTACACAGCCACACAAACGGCCGACCAAATAGCGCGATGTTTATAAGTGACGCAACTTCTCGCGCTCACAAATGGTTGCCGGGCACCTCTCGGTAAACCAAAAACATCCGAGTTTAACAGCGACACGCAAAAGCTTCAGGCTTTTGAATTATGTTAACCAGATACTACTTAGCTAGCCATGTTAAGCCCATACTACTGAGCGACACTTCCTATTCTCGCGGTTCGACCAATCACATGGCGTTTGGTTTGACAGTAGCCAATGGGCGCGAGGCAAAGAGGTGTCAGCCAATCATGTGCGTACACAGTTATGTTTCTAGTTGTTGGGTTTGTCCACGACACCAAAACACCTTATGTCACGTTATTAGTATACATCCGAAATATAGAAGATTCACAATTTATATAGATAAACACAATTATTTGGTAGCACGATATCAAATGTGTGAACTTTTCCTTCACTTATGACGTTATTATGCAAAACACCTCATGGGAGCGTCATCAGGCTTATTTGGACAGATATGACTGACACATCTATCGTATGTCTCAGTGTAGTTATGTCACGTCCAGAGTATGTCAATTTACCTAATCAGATTCCTATTATCTATATGTTCAAATTGATTCTTTAATTACGATATACTGCTACCATAATCAATGCAGCTGTAGGAAGGCTTTATAACATGTTGTAACCAATGGATGCATATTTTGCAGGATATCTATATAACTGCAGAAACATACCAACCTTTTTACTAACATAACCACAGATGTGATAACTGTAATTTAAAGAGCACAGTAAACATGTTTGAGAATAAAACATATAAGATACTAATAGTACACATATTTAAAAGTAACACAATATAACATGTATGAGTACAGCGACTTGTTTACTGACATTACTGTTAAAATGGTCAATTATTTCATGTAAGGCCCTGCATCAGGTAAATATTATATACACACACATATATATAGTTTTTTTCTGAAATTGGCTGTAATATTGTTATGTTGCCTCATGGTTTCAGCATTAATAATTTACACAATTAAATCCAAACACTATATGACCACTGCAGTCTGCCTCAACAAGGAGAGGCGACTATGGTCTGTTAAATCTGGTGTCTGTCTCTGACCCGTAGTAAACCAGCTCCATAAGCCCCACTAAAACCATTAGCACTCTAACCATTGGACTTACTGGGGCCATTAATTTTCACAGGACATTATCAGGGCTGTCAGCAACCTGCTGAAGAGAGGGGAGCTGCTGTAAGTAGGTCTGTACATTTAACAGTGAAGACTATTGAGTATGACAGAAATGAGCCACCGTATAAAAGTACACACAGACACACAATTCAAACAAACAGATGTTTCCCATGTGCATGCACTCTTTTGGGTCTTTTTGCAAACACAAGCACTCGTACCAGCAGACGTGGTAGTTAATAACTGCACTTTTATTTACAGGCTGTTTAGTGGTCATTTTAGAGGCAAAGACATCATTTTATGGGGAAAAGACATTCACAGTAAACAAGATGATACAAGGCAGGGAGTGACTCGGTTCAAAACATGTTCAACTGGAGACACATTATTTGTTTACTCCACAGCTTTCCACAAGAGAAATATCTGTGCCGTTTGACTTTGGAAACCACACAGAATCCGATTAGACTTTTATTGAAAGCCAAGAGAAGCACAGCTATGTGCCAAAAAAGATAAGAAATTAGATTTTCTATTCCTGGGTTAATGCAACTTTCACCAGTGTACAATTATATCAATTGACATCCAGACTGTGAAGAGTAAGGAGCCAAAAAAGAAAAGAAAAAAAGTGTACTTTTGGAACCCATCATGTGAGAGTGTATCACTGAAGAAGGAAGTTTAAAGTCAGCAATTTATTTCATTAAAATGATTGAATGAATTAAATTTAAAAAAAATACATATATATATAAAATATTTTATATATATATATATATATATATATATATATATATATATATATATATATATATAAAAAAATACTGTCGAATAGCAGTTTTGGGAGATGGATCCCGTATCAACACACTCCAACATCAACGGTTTATAAAGTTATAATGTACATCGCTGTACATTGATGTAGCATTAAAAACCGTGATGTCATCATTGCGTTATTCCAAAAGGTTATGGGGTCACTCTCCCTCGCATATAACTCACAGGACAGTAGTACTTTATCACCCCTCTCCTCTCTGAAGCCCCCACTCAGGTTTGGACCCCCTAACATACGACCAGTCACTCCAATGTTCATACAGCCTGGTTCCAGTGAAGTGCTTTACTTTGTAGGACTTTTAATCAAATTAATTAATTAATTTTATTTATATATATATATATATATATATATATATATATATATATATATATATATATATATATATATATGCAAATGTTCTCAAAATTAGGTATAAAAAAAAGTGTGTAATTATGTTATGCAATTCATTCATGATTCAACAGAGTTTTTTACATTTATTAATTGTCCCCAAACTATATAATTTCAGTATATTACTGCAGACACAACAAAGTGATTAGTGGCAAATAGATGACAGTACACAACTGCAATACTTTCAGGATCACGTAAATATTAGGAATCACAATGTTGTGGCTCAAGTGCGGTGACAAACTGGGAGAAATGGTATATATATATATATATATTTCCACCGCAGTACAAAAGTGGTTTGTCAGGCCTCCAGAGACGTGAAGGTCCAATGGCTTTCTGAAACGTTATGCTAGTGGTACGTCAGGCCCAACATTCATACTTGTAGCACAAGGCAGGGTGGACAAAAATGGAAGTCTGCGTTATTGTACATCAAAGCACATCATTTTCCCTTTTCTTGTCTCATAATCTGGTTGCTCAATTAAGTGGAGAATCATTTGCAACACAGAGAGGTGAAACCATCCAACCGATCGTGTAAAAAGAGTTGCTACGAGCCAATGGTGCGCGTGCGTCCAGAAACCACAGAAACAGGTGGGACACAGTCGAGACTACATTGCCCAGCAGGCCACGGCGGTAGGAAGGAGTTCACCGCTGCACGGCTCTGATGACCCATTCGGCTGTCGGGTTCACCTGGAAGAGGTCCTTCATGTACGTTTCACCATCGAGACATCTCTCCTCTGAGGGACGACAGATTAAGAAAAGAAGGCGGAGAGGGGACACATTATTTTTTTCACCATTAGGCCTCTTAGCTCACCAGCTGGGTCATCAGAAGAGAATATACAACATCCAGACGTTGTTATAGTCCGATGTTAATCGGAGAAGGACTTACTGATGTTTCCACCAGTCTCATAGAGACACAGCTCTTCCCGTTTCACCGCCACCGAACTGGGAGGACAAGAGAGAAACAAAGCAAGAGGAAGAGTCAAGGAAACACAAAGGGAGAGGCCATGTTTTGTATGGCCAAAATAAATACTGCGTGTGTAATTGAGTACTGTATCCACACACACACATTACCTGTCCTGGCTGAGGAAGCGCGTTAACACATCCGCAGCCTGCAACTCTTCCGTGAGCTGAACTGCCATGGACACTTTACTGAACTGTGGCGCTTGAACTCGAATGAATCCCTGAGAACTCTCCTGGACGGGAGATGGAACGAGTAAACACAGTCCAACACACACACACACACACACACACACACACACACACACACACACACACACACACACACACAGCGTTGCAATGAAACGCTCGACACACAAACACTCACAAGAGACGGGGGACTTCAGACAACAAGAATGTGGACTTGGATGATTTCCTGCTCTTTTGTTTAATAAACTCAAAACACCCTGCTCCACTCTGCTAGTCTAGCTGTGTTTTAGTATTACAACATCGTAGCCGGCAAAGAGCCACAAGACGACTGTCTATACAGAATATTTAAATGGATGAATTTAGTAATATCTAATGAGCTCCAGAGAAAAACGTGTTGTGCTCATTAGATATTACGAAATATATCCAATTAAACATGAAAAAAACATAGAAAAAATGTATCAACGTAGAAACACTCTTACATGTCACCACTAGATGTCACTGTTTCTCAACAGACTGTATTTAGGGATAGTATTGCTCCTCTACTAATTATGGCCCCCATAGGATGATTGGGTGGTATCAAATTGCAAATATTAAGGTTTTCATTACTATTTATATTTAGCCATGGTTTATTCATCCAGCACTGCATGGGGGCTGTGACACCTTTACTGGTTGTTTACTGTCGACGATGGAGTCGAGGCATACAGTGAAACCAGCTGGATATGGGTTTCAGCTAAATGATTAAATTCCAATCAATGCATATTATTATGTCGTCCTAAGTAACAACACGTGCCACACTAATGTGCAGCAGGTGTCAAATTGTTTAAGAAATCAAAAATACCTGCTTTGAATCTTAAAACAGGATTATTGACAATGATTTATCAAAAAAGGACAGTGACATACACACTGAAATGACTAAATAAATAACAGAAATAAAACCCCTACCTCAATGACAGCTTTATCAGACGGTTTGTCGGTGGTGATCTTCTTCAGCAGCTTTCTCACAGCTCTCTCTTTATTTTGTTTCCGAAGGCTTTCCATGTTTTGATGTCTGACCTGGGTCATAATGAACTTGGGGATCTGGAGATAAGAGAGAGAGACACACACACACACACACACAGGATATGTTATACTCTTGGTGCACACTATAAATGTTGCCACGGTTACGAATGGCTGCACGTCTCCTTTTGATACTCACTGTCCAGAGAAGATTCTGGTATCGAATCAGCAGCCGGACAATGTTGGCTGTGCTGGTTGCCATGGAGAACTCCTGTTGCTCCGTCACCTTGGATCGAAAGCCTTTGAACATGAAGATGTTGGGCGCCATGACAACCGAGACATTGTTGAGAGTCATTTTATTCTTGGCCTGGTGGTCAATCACTCTCTTGAAAAACTCCACGAGTGCCTTGGGGAGGAAAACAGAAATCACATTTGCTGCAAAAATAGAAATAGTCAAAAGTTTTATTTACGGACGTGAAACGTGAAGCTCCTTTTTAAACTGAACGCGCACACACCTTCAGTGTATCCCGATTGGCCTCAGGTAACAAAAGGACCAGCAGGTTCAAAGCCTGCAGCTGCTGCTTCTTTGTGGGGAGCTCTTTAAAAAAAAAAAAGAACACACGCACACACATGAGTAATAAAAGGGCTTTAAAGCTCCCGTGATTCAGCAGAATACTTCACGAACGTACTGTTGACAGCGATAAATGCGTTGAGGTACTCCACGGTCAGCAACGGGTGGGGCAACTCCCTGATGAGCATCTTCAAAAGGCTAGCGGCGTCGTGCTGCTTCAGCTGTTGCCAGTCAAACACCCCGTTGTGTCCGCCCCAGAAAGAGGACTCGAGGTCCTGACACAGCGACTGGATTTTGGGAAGACGAAGGCAATCGTTGTTTCACCACTTTTATCATCCTCAAGGACGAGGATCGACTTTCACTCTACGACGCTACAAACGCAACAGTTTGAAAATGTTTTGAAAATGTTACAATGCGTCTGTAGAGGTGAAATGCTTTAACCCACCTTGAGTCTGATGGCCGCCCCAGGGATCCGTAGCAGCCCCTCTGTGTCTAATCCTTCCTTCTCAATATGACTAATAAGCTAGGGATGAGAGAGAGAGAGAGAGAGAGAGAGAGAGTTTGAGATTGCCTGCCACAAACGCTGGATTTTTTCAGATTGCTCCTCTATACTTTTTAAAATATCTTTCATGATTTTTTTCTTCTCTTTACAAAGAGATGTTATTTGTACATAAAAGGTTTTGATTTGTACACGGAGAACAAAACTCTGTGCAATAGTTCAACCAAACTGAGTGAAAGAGACAAAGATCCCTCTGAGAAACAGCTGAAGAATAGAAGAGAAACTGGAGGCTGTGTTTCAAATATAAAAGCTGGAATATTAACAGGAGTGGTTGTTAAGCCAAGCTATTCTTCGCTGTAGGGTTAGCGCTGTTGGAATATCAGCTGACGAGTCAGTTTAAACCTCTTCAATCTAAATACTGAGCAGACTGCAGAGTGTCACAAAAAAAGAAGAAAAAATGGCACAAAATACATTAAAAAAAAAAAAAAGATCAAAAGAGAATTTGGGGGGAAAATGATTAAAATCGTATTCTCTCTCTCTGGCATGCAACACTGTGGGGACTTCGACACCATGTGACCGTCTGGCCCGCTCACTCACTCTCTGCAGTATTAATGGCACTTTGGTCCCAGCAGCCTGCCTCTGGTCCTGATCCAGTAGAGTGACAAGGGGGACACCAAAAAGACCACTTTCTGCACACACACACGCAAATATTTAGCCAAACTGAAATATCTTCATTCAGCACATCCACGTTTGACTGGAAAAAATGTAAATTCATATTCAACGACTTGTGTTTTTGTTTATTACATGCGCGTGCTTGTGTTTACCTTTAGTCTTAACTTTGACAGCTTTGTGCGCCTTCAGGTCTATTCCAGCTGTGTCGAACAGAGCAGTCGACTCCACCAGCACCAGCCGTCGCACCTGAGCATTGCAAACAGACAGAAATACATACCATAAATAGGAACTGGTTTTAAGCACAACTCAACCAACTAATCTCTTATAGGGCAGTTTGTCCCATGAAGGTATCGTGAAACATAAATCATTACATTTAAAACAGACATGAATCATAATATAACAACATACCTTTTTCATATCCAGAGGAGACAGATCTCCTATTCTGGTCTGACCGGTTTTGTCTCTGAGCAGCTTAAAGTTCTGGAGACGAAAGACAAAAAGGTAGAGTCATGCCAATTTAATTTTTGACTATATTTCATTTTCCATTGAACGAATGTGGGCTGTGTCATACTGAAGTGAATTGAAGTGACTAGAAGTTCACTCTGGACTCCGTGATACCAGCTTTAACCACCAGATGGCGATACAGACACTCAAAACGCTCACACACACAAATGCCATAATGTACAATACATATTTTAAAGTATGTTGTTGGATTCAACATTTCTCCGCTCGACATCCTGTTGTTATTTTACGTTGCCGGGCCAAACAAGGCAACGCAATATGTTGCCATGTAGATGGGAGCATAATGTAAAACCTGTGGTCCTGAAGTAGATACTTGTCTGGCTACTACTCAACTATTTTAACAACTAATCAAATTACAGCCTATTCCGGTGGAACGAAGACAACCTGAACGTGCAGTAAAAAACAAGAATCCTGTGCAGTGAGGTTCTTCGATTGTTGTTGTCAGATGTCCGTCTGCTATCTATGGCGATCATTGACCCTCAGCAATTAATACGTTATCAATACAAGCGCTCACGTGACCCTGCACTGGAGAACGCAAAGAGCGATTCAAAGTGAGATTGCATGCCAATGCATTCAATCACAGTGTAATTAGTGCATCGTTAAATACACACACAGCTGAGGGCATGCTCCACATAGCCTCTGTGCGCCGGTATGTGAGACTCACTGGTAGTTTGTCGTCAGGTGAGTTCGAGCTAGCGGTGACCTTTAACCTTTGGTGGTTGTCCCTGTAAGTGAGCGCCTGCTCCGAAAACGCCACTTCGACGTTCAGCTCCGTCTCTGCTTCTGCGGACAAATACAAAGACACGGCCGCACAAGAAGCGAAGCGCACATGTGTTTATGCAACGGAGGCAAAGTGCAGTTGTATAAACACACCGAGAGAGACCAATTAAATGCGTCTGTTAATGCCACGGTGTTTAAGTCACTGCAGCTCAAAAGGGGAAGAAAGAGGGGCCTGCCTCATGTTCTGGGCCTACAACTTCTCTATTGGTGGATAGAAGCCAAGCGGCTTCACTCTCCCCCCACATTTTTAAGTGATGTCCTCATTCCGGTGTGGTGTGGATCCGTAATGGTGAACATATAAGTCTGTTTTATATACAAACAGTCCTTCCTATAAAACATCTGCTGAACTCTGTACGCTTAAAATAACTTGTGCTGTATTGTTTCCAATTGTATTGCATCGCATAACTGATCACATTTCAGTTAATATTTCCAAGATATGTGTGGTAGTTGCTAGGCAGATGTTTATTTGGGCCTCAGTTGTTCATTTTCTATGGTGACTCACACATATATATATATATATATATATGTGCGCGCGTGTGTGTGTGTGTGTGTGTGTGTGCACGCACCAGCTGGAGTGACATCTTTTTGTCCATTCTCACTTCCCTCTTTGAGTTTACGCGGGTCCTGCAGCAGAGAACACGAAGACACATAACTGTACAGCACGCAGAGTTTTGTTCAACCAGTAACATATTCACACACACACACACACACACACATACCCCGAACCCCCTCGTTATATGTTTCATGTTACATATTATCTTGTCTGTTAATTAGTGAACAAACTGTGTGTCCAAGTGAAACAATGTGCAAGACTCTTGGTCCAAAACAGTTTATTCTGCTGACCGGAGTAGTTTCGGAGTAGCAGTAATACTTTTACTTCTTCCCAAATACATATACTTTGAATATGTTGAATATGAATCCATTCAGTCCAGAGTATTGAAGGGACTTTGTGGTGAAAAAAACAAAACAGCTTGGGAATCGGTTACCGATTGACGCCAGACTGGAGAAGTAACAATAAATGCACATTTAAAAAGAAGTGGCGATTACTTCCTTTGTGGTAAAATAAAAAGAAGAAGGAAATGTCTCTTTTGTTTGTTGTGGTGTTCTATTCATCAGAGAGGGACGAGATCATGAAGAGAAAAACATCATCAAGTTCTTCTTCCACCACAGTTATCCAACATGATTTCTCACGCCAACTAATTCTCAGCAAGAAAGCGAATAAGTGAATTTCACAAAATGTAGATTTATACTTTTAATGGAGACTGAATTTAAATGTCTGATGAATGAACGTGTCAGAGTAAAGAAAACTGTAAATGTAATTTACTGTACTCTCAGATACCCTTTGATGTTGACACAATATGATTAGTCTGAGTGTGTGTGTGTGTGTGTGTGTGTGTGTGCGCGCGCATCCCCTCACTTTTTCAGGAGGTGTGAATATATCCCTAACATCTGGAACGCAATGCCGATTGCGTCGCCGTAGCAACGTCTGCTGTAGTGATGTCACGCGGCGCTCCACCGCCGCCACCTGAGATCTGGTGAGCGTGGACAGGAACACTGCGTTGTCTTCTTCCTGTCAGTCAATCGATCGGACCGAAGCATGAGTCAATATTCTTTTTTTTAAAAATCCAAATACATTCTCACTCGTATAAGCAGGTATGAAGCATGGCATGAGTAAACAGTACAGTTTATGCTCACTGGAAGATGTAAAGTGCAATAATGACATTCAGAATCTATGACTCAACCTGGACCAACTACTTAAATAATAAAGGGACAGATGATTAACACCTGATCCTGGTCAGCTGCCAGTGAATTATCAAACAGCCGTGCTAGTCCCGCCTCTGTGAGCCACGCCTCCTCCTGTTCGCCTTCTGAAAGAGAAAACGAGATAAAAAAAGGACTTTATTATATTTTGTTGTGTGTGTGTGTGTGTCTGGGGGGTGGGGGGGGGTTCCTGAGATGGTACATCACTATCACAATGTGATCAAAACATTGGTACTTGCGTACCGTGCTGCGAACAGATCGGGTCCGGTCTACATCCAGGACATGGTCTAACCTCACATCCAGGACATGGTCTAACCTCACATCCAGGACATGGTCAAACCGTACACTCCACCTCGTTCACTTCGCTCGGCTTCTGCCAATCGGCTTGTGGCTCCTTCACTTCGAGCTAAACACTCAACAAAGTCACGACTGTTTGCTGTGCTGGCTCCTCATTGGTGGAACGAGCTCCCCATTGACATCAGGACAGCAGAAAGTCTCTACATCTTCCGTCGCAAACTAAAAACACATCTTTTTCGACTATACCTTGAATAGGGAAGGTAGAGCCGTAGTAGCACTTTAATGGCTCTTGCTGATAGCACTTTGTTGTTTAACGTTATTGAAGAAATTGTACTTGCTTGATTCTTGTTGTTCTGAGTTTGGACTCATGGTTTAATGCACTTATTGTAAGTCGCTTTGGATAAAAGCGTCAGCTAAATGACATGTAATGTAATGTAATGTAATGTAATGTAATGTTGTAACTCAAAATGAAGGAAAAGGGGAGTCTGGTGTGAAAGATGGCAAAAAGTGTCATTTGCATGCGAGACACAATTCTACAGGTGCAGGAAAGGGAAAGGTGTAACCACAGACCGGACAAACACTCTAAACAGGACGTGCGCGTGTACAATAGTATTTATAAAACAGGCTTAAATACAACCCACATGAATACACGCAGGGCGAGACTCCACAGGTCTGGGCTGGAAGTGTAATTTTGATAAAGTAATAGTAGTAATTTTATAATAGTCTCTCCGGATCATTACCCTTCTCCATTGTACCTTTTTTTAATTGTACATTGTCTGCACTCAGCGGGCCCATTGTCTCGAAACACAAGCCCAAACTTGCCTGTGATCAAACTCTGTGCCACTACACTGTCTCCTCTGGAGGAAGAGCTTGTAAATCAAGAATAAAAAAAACACAGAGTCCATGTCCACTGACGGATGAAAGAAAAAGGGTGTGTGTGTCTCTTTCGGGTCAATCCATGGAACACGGTGTCTCTTACCCTCAGGAATCTTCTGCTGCTCCTCCTCCTGAGTTTCTCCTTCTCCTCCACCTTCTCCCTTCCCCTCTTCTCCCCCCGAGCGGGTGATATTCTCCACCTCATTCCAATAGTCGTCCATCTCCAGCTCGTCCAGAGAGTCCTACATGTGAAGACACACACACACACACACACGAGGATTTCACCGTTTAGTTTCAAGTTCCCATTCGTGTTTCACATCTCGTTTCAGTCCCCGACAGAAGCTTTTGTAGATCGGATATGAAGCAAATATAAAAGAAAACACAATATTTACAGCCGGTTTGAACGCGTCTCAATTGAAACACTTTCATGAGTTTATTTGCTGGCTTATTACTGAGCCTCCATGCTTATTGGATGTTACTGAGCTCACACTCAGAGCAATCTCCACTTGGACTGTACAGCCTCCCAGAGAGCCGTAAATTACTTGAACCGTATGGAGGGACAACATTTGTATATCTGCCAACCAAACCCCCCCGTAAAATGTTAACGGTTACGATTTAGACATTTACGGCAGACACCCAGAGTTAGTGCGACGGTAGAAAAGGTTGTTGCCTGTGAATCCAGCCACCACAGAGTGAAATGAAACAACAATACTGGGCTGGTAATTACCGTACAAGCATTATTATATGAATAAATGTTTAATTCCACAGAAATACGCTAAAAGATGTTTGCACTAAAGACAGCAGAACAACCTCAGGGCCCAGCGGACACCGTTTCATTGACAGCTTCGCTCTGGAGAACTCAGTGCAGAATCGTCTCACATCGCTCTCGGCCTACCTGAGAGTTGCTCCGCTGACACGGTGGCAGCGGTCTGGACCTGGAACTGGGATTAGGACTGTGTCTGGGGCTGGAGCCCGGCTTGGGGCTGGAGCCCGGCTTGGGGCTGGAGGAAGACTGCAGTAGTGATGGTGGGTGAGTGCTGGGGGGCTTTGTACTGCTGTTGGTTGTAGAAAGCCCAGATCTGTCTTCATGTTGTGTGCTCTGGTTCTGTTGAAGGGTGTAGTGGCCGGTTCTGCGGCTACAAGAGAGAGAGAGAGAGAGAAGGTAGTTAGACAGGTAGAAATATACAAAACACCTGTAGAATTCATAACACACGTCAACATCTGACCAACACTCCACAACAAAACCAACAGTGTTATTGCTGTGCACTTTGGACCTTGTTTACCGGCGACGTTGTGATGATGGATGCCTCGTACCGGCTTGCTACCGTAAAAACATCCCCCGGATCATAAATGTTAGATTGTCTGAGAAGCAGTCGTGTTGTGCTCATTAAAAGGGAAGTTTACACAGCAACGTTTTACCAGACAGGTTTTGTCTTTGCTTTGATTCAGATTCATATTGCCATGAAAGAAAGAAAGAAAGAAAAAAAAAAAAACACGCGGTCCGATAGCCGGACAGACGGCCCGAGGCCGCGGTGTATTGAATTTCCAGCGAGGGGAACATCAGCAGGGACTAATAATAGCGGCTCTCGCACAGCCAGCTCATCTCAGCATGCGGCGTACTGGTGTCGTTGTGACACAAATGGCACAGCTTGCGATAACTATTAAAGCTAGGCCTCCCATGCAATAACTATTAATGGGAGGCCTTAAAGGGACGGTTCACCCCAAAAAAAACATCTAGATTGTTTTTTGTGAAAGTTGCCTAGCTTTAGAAAAGCGGCCTGAGAGATGTTCAGCTCCTCCTGAATATAAATGGGACTATACGGCACTGGGCTCATGGTGCCCGAACAATACATTATGGAATGTGTTTGTCCAGAACTCATGACCCGGTGACTCAAGACAATGCACAGCGCTGGTCCTTCATAAAACTGCTTTTACAATGACCTTTAACACCTTTTCGAATTCATTAAGTCTGTGACAGGGCGACCACACCGCTGCTAATACTACCGTCAGTAGTACTTCTACTACTTTGTATTATATTGTATAATTACAACATCTGAAAAGTGTGACAACAAAGAAATTGGTCACAATGCATTACCCCAGGCCATTTGTACACGATACTAACAATAGAAGTGCCACTCAAATACGTAGCGAAGCCGTTGGTGAATCTTAACTAAATGTTTTTTTGATATCGGTCTCACTCCTGCCGATGTTTCGACTGAATGTCCTCTTTGTCGGGACAGGAAGTGACATCTGACACGGCACATTCTCTCTCTCCCCGTTTCTCTTCCCACTTGAAGCTGCAGTCGAGAGCCATTACGGTGTGAGCAGCTACACTCTGAGAATAATATATATATATTTTTTAAAAAGGTGCTAAGAAGAACCATGTAGGGTTCTTCAGCTTGTCTAGAAACATATAGGGTTCTTCAGCGTGTCCTTGTGGAAACTTCTATAAACCATTTCAAAAGGGTTCTACCTACAACTCAACATAAAGAGAACCCTTTAATATTCCAAGGGTTCCATCTAGAATCCACTCAGTGAGTTCTACTGATAAACCTTTGAAATTACCAGGGTTCATCTAGAACCCTAAAAGGCCGGGGCTAATGTGTTGCAGCCAAACCCACAACAATCAGTTTTTAGAGTTTTATGGGTAAAAAAAAAAAGAAAAGCCCCCGCCAATTAACCTTTTTTTTTTTGTGTTGTTTAAAAGGTCGACACATCCAGTGTCAGCTGTTAATGTGATCCATGAACACGCCTCCATGTTACAGGTCAAGATTGTAATGAGTCAGACACCGTTGGTTCAGTTTCTATTGAACTTTGAAGACACATTTAAACACAGCAGACGCAGTGCCATGATGTGGACAGATGTTAAAAATGGAGAGAAAAATGTAATAGTAAGTAATGCTTTAGGTAAAAGGTACACATGT
Source organism: Cyclopterus lumpus (assembly GCF_009769545.1). Taxonomy (NCBI): domain Eukaryota; kingdom Metazoa; phylum Chordata; class Actinopteri; order Perciformes; family Cyclopteridae; genus Cyclopterus; species Cyclopterus lumpus. Next base: position 5,621,056 of record NC_046989.1, read on the forward strand.
CAGAGGGTGGAGAGACTGTAACACCGATCCAAAACCTGAAGGAGATGACACAGGAATTAAATAGAGTGAATTCAAAAAGAAGATTTCTGAATTAGGTGTCCCAACTAAATGGATTCAATTCAGGCCACAATAATGACGTTTCAAATATACTAAATCAACCAGTATGATTATCAGACTGTTAGGACATGAAAGGAATAACACAAAAGGCAGCCAGGAAGTCGGGCTGAATGCCATCGAGTTGATGTTCCATATTAATTAGTTTGGAATTACCAATGGAGCATTACACCGAGGGAGCCAAGGCCACATACCACAGCTGGCTGGCATCCTGCCTGCCACACACACACACACAACACATGCAGTGTATAAAACCATTAAAAAAAACCCACTTTGATCTGTTTTTGGTATTTTAACAACAATTGACCTTGTCTCCTTCCTTCCGCCAATCTCTTTTCTTTCCCACTTCCTCTCCTCCTACATCTCGCTTTTGTGTGTGTGTGTCATACATATACATATATGTATATATACGGTGTGATAAAACCTGTAGAGACATGCTATCCTCTCTCTCCCCATTTTATTTTCTCACCAA